>NC_056725.1:1206727398-1206869898 GCF_019279795.1 Protopterus annectens | reverse complement strand
GTTATCTTCCTATAGGTTACTGGAAGTCATGTCTGGAGGTTGTATTGTTTTTTGCCAAACAGCTGCAGCACCTTCCCCAGTCAGTGTTTCTTCCTCACTTTTTGTAGCTGTTTTTTTTTTCCATGTGCTCTGCATTTCTTTTTTCCTGGAATCTAGGCAGTATACTTACTAGCCAGTACATGAAATTTGCCCATAAACACAAAAGTCTACTGGCCTTCTCTGTTGAGTTCCAGTTATTACACTGGGAGAAAAAGAAGTTATGTACTTACCATAACGTTCCATGTGAGTTGTACATCTCGCCTTTTTGTTCTTACAAACGGGTTCGGAGCCGATCCCTCAGCTCCGAGTTGGCCGCTTTCCAAGCTCAGACTCTTTTAGAAGCTCGAGACCTAGTGGATATCCCATGATTCCCTGCTGTAACTCCCCAGATCTAGCAAGCTGCAACGCAGGAAACCATGGAAAGGTACCAACCCCCTGAATCGTGAATTCCAGAGAAAACAGGAATAGAGGAAGGAGGCAACCTGCCCAAGGATAGGCTGATCTAAAAATGACCAAAACTGACCTCCCTGCTAAGGCAACCATCACTCTCCACAGAGGGGGATGGAGGGAGGGAATGTAAGAACAAAAAGGCGAGATGTACAACTCACATGGAACGTTATGGTAAGTACATAACTTCTTTATGTGGAGTTGTACTATCTCGCCGTTTTGTTCTTACAAATGGGTAGCGTCCCAAGCACGCTAATCCTGGGTGGCTCATGGGAGAGCACAGTGGAACCAAAGGAGTCCCTGTCTCTGGAAGCCCTGTCCACTTTATAGTGAGTGATGAACGTGTGAGGCTTAGACCATGTGGCAGCTGCACAGATAACATCTAAAGGCAAACAGGCAGCATACGCCAGGGATGTAGACACCACCCAGGTAGAATGGGCTTTAACGTCAGAGGACAATGACTGATTGGTAGATGCGTAAACAAATTTGATACAGTTAGCCAGCCATCTGGATAAAGTGGTTTTTGAAACTGCATGTCCCTTCCTGTTATCAGCAAACAAAACAAACAGCTGTTCAGTCTGTCTGAAATCCTTAGTACGGTCAAGGTAGAACCTTAGCTGCCTGTGCACGTCAAGCTTATACAACATATATTCTAGTTTGTTGGTGTGATGTCTGAAGAAGGCAGGAAGTTCGATGGATTGATTTAGGTTGCTCTCTGAGGACACTTTGGGAAGGAAAGTGGGGTTAGTCCTAAGAGAAACTCTGTCTGGGTGAAAAATTAAATATGGCGGTCTGGAGGACAATGCCTGCAGTTCAGACACTCTACGTGTGGAAGTAATGGCTACCAAGAAAATAGTCTTCCACGAAAGGAATTTCAGATGGCATGAAGAGGCTGGTTCAAACGGGGAAAGCATCAATTGTGATAATATGAGATTTAAATTCCAGGGAGAAATAGGGTGTCTAACCGGTGGTCTGAGGTGATGGATTCCTTTTAGAAATGCTTTACAAAGCCTATGCGCCATAATGTTAGATCCATCACATCCTACATAAAAGTTTGAGATAGCAGCCAATTGTACTCTTATGGTGGTTTAGAAATGCTTTACAAAGCCTATGCGCCATAATGTTAGATCCATCACATCCTACATAAAAGTTTGAGATAGCAGCCAATTGTACTCTTATGGTGGCAGCTGCTGAGCCCTTATTGAACAATGAGGATAAAAACTCCAGAATGATATGAAGTGGCGCCACAAATGGATCAATGTTGTAGCGAGCAACCCAATGTATGAATCGTTTCCACTTACTATTGTATAATTTCCTGGTAGACAGTTTGTGAGATGAAACTATGATATGCTGGACGGCAGGGGACAAATCAGTAGACTTGGCTAAAGTGGGAATTGGAGCAGCCAAGCTGTCAGATTTAGGGAGAGAAGGGAAGGATGAAGAACTCCCAACGAATGGGTCAGCAGGTCTGGCACTGGGTCCAGGATCCACGGTTCTTCCAGTTGATATTTCCGCAGAAAGGGGAACCAAATTTGTCGAGGCCAAGATGGGGCTATCAATATAACTGAACTTCCTAGACTTTTGGCTTTCTGAATAAATCTGGGAATTAAGGGGATCGGTGGAAAGGCATACAGGAGACCCGGGGGCCAATCGTGCACGAGTGCGTCCCTTGGTTTGTTCCCCAGTGGGGGATAAAGGGCAAAGTAGCTGCTGCATTTGGCATTCATTGGGGATGCAAACAGGTTGCAGGAAGCCCGGCCCCATCGGAGGAAGATCTGTTCCACCACACTCTGTTTTAGAGACCACTCGTGAGGCAGCAGCATAGCCCTGCTTAAACTATCAGCTATCACATTGGAAGATCCCGGGATGTGCGTTGCTGTCAGAAAGCGTCCAGTGGATACAACCCACTGCCATATTCTCAGGGCCTCGTGGCATAGGGGATAGGACTTGGTTCCCCCTTGTTTGTTGATGTACCAGACTACCGACATGTTGTCCGTCTGGATGGCAATCGTACCTAGAGGTAGAGAGTTGTGAAAGTGCTGCAACGCTAGGAACACTGCTCTCAGCTTCAGGACGTTGATATGCAAATGAGTCTCCATAACTGACCAAGTGCCTTGGATAGTCTTTCCCTGAAAAAGCCCCCCCCCCACCCCCACCCTATCAGGGAAGCATCCATGGTCACTGTGGCTACGGTTTGGGGAAGAACAAAGGGACAACCGATTGTCACTTGGTCGCTGATTAACCACCAAGTGAGATCTTTCTTGCAAAGAGTTGTCAATCGAATCTCATATGATAAAGGTAGACTCTGGTAGGACCATTGACTGAAAAGTAGCCACTGTAATATCCGCATGTGCATTCGGCCTAAGGGAACTGCTATCAAGGCCGCCGCCATTGTGCCCAAAAGTTGTAGTATCTGTGACACCGGTGCTTTGTCGAGAACTAGGAGGCTGGATAACTGATCCCTCAGTGAGACAATTCTGGATTGAGGCAACTTGATTTTTTCGTTGACGGTGTCTATTTCTGCTCCTAAGAAGGTAATATGCTGCGAGGGCAATAATGCAGATTTCTCGAAATTTAGAGTGATACCTAAACGAGAACAAAGATGTATTAAGTAGTCTCTTGTCTGCAGAAGTTGATACTTGGTGGTGGCGGTAAGGAGCCATTCGTCCAGATACGGAAACACTCGGAATCCTAGTCATCTCAGATGAGCCGTAACCACCGCCATGCATTTGGTGAACACCCTGGGGGCTGTGGTGAGACCAAAGGGCAGGGCTCTGAATTGGTAATGACTGGCTCCCAGCCAAAAACGCAGATGATCTCTGGATGCTCTGTCCATTTTGATATGGTAGTATGCATCCTTGAGATCTATAGAGCACATCCACTCCCCCTTTGACAAAAAAGGGAGGATTGATTGCAGCATGACCATCCGGAACTTCTCCTTTTAAAAGGCATTGAGCCTGCTGAGGTCTAGAATGGGCCTACAGTCCCCTGTCTTCTTTGGCACTAAAAAGAATCTTGAGTAAGTTCCGAATCCTCTTTGGTCTGCCGGGACTGGCTGGATGACTCTTTTGTCTAGAAGATTTTGAATCTCTATCTCTGCTAGTTTTCTCAGACTGGGTGGAAGGTCTGGACTTTTTGCAAATACAGGGGGATTTCTTATAAAGGGAATGTGGTAACCTCTGGTAATGATGCTTTTCACCCAGGAATCTGCTGTAATGTTTAGCCAGGCATTTGGGTGTAAAGCTAAGCGACCCCCCGACTGTCTCCACAGTAGAACAGCCGGGCTTCCCTTCAGGAACGCTGATAGGGTTTGCCAGAGAACTAGTCCCTGTCACCCTGGTTTTGTGGACCACCTCTGCCAACTGGACGGCATCTTCCATTTTGACCTCTTCCTCTGCCTCTGGAGGAGGTATCTGTAGGTGTGTTTTGGAAAGCTTCCTGAGGTTTCTGGAACCACATTTTCCCACTTCGTTGCCCTTTGGGGTACGGTCTGGTTGGAGTGGAAAAATGGACTCCGACAGCAGATAGAGTCTTTCCTTTTTGCTCACACCTCATAAGCGTCTCCTTACCTTTTGGACATAACAAGGCCGATCCATCAAAGGGGGTGTTCACAAATGAAGACTTAAAGGCTTCCACGAAGGTGCACAGGCGCATCCAGAATTGTCTCCTAAGAGCTATCTCTAAACCCGCTGCTCTACTCGAACCCTCGGCAGCATACGAAATGAGCCGCATGGATGAGTTGACTATGGAATTTAGGGTGTTCATAGGTTGGTACTAGGCTATCAGCCCTAAGGCCTATACAAGCCTAGCCATAACAATTCCCTGGCTATTTCTTCCCACATTATTTACTTTCCTGGACCCCTGTCTAGCAGGGCGACTGACGTGATCCTTGGGGTGAATTTCCTTTCTCCCATCCAATCGTCAAGGTTCCTCTTGAAGAGGTCCAAAGAGACTCTCTGATTGACATGTATGGGCAATCTATTCCAGAGTCTGGGGAGTCTCTGGGTCAGGAACCTATCCCTCCAGCATGTTTTGTTTATTGTGATAACAAGGTTTAGATCCCTGGAGCGTGTAGCTCTGAGGGATTGGGATTTCTTTAAATGTAGCATGTCCAACAGCTCTGGGTTTGACATGGCCTTGTATGTTAAGCAGAGATCGCCTCTGAGTAGACGATATGCAACAGAGTATAGCTGGAGTTTTTTAAGGCGGTCAGCGTAGGGCATCTGCTTTAGGCCTGTGATTCTTTTAGTGAGGTATTTCTGAGGCCTTTCCAGTTGTTGCAGATGTCTTGAGAGGTACATACCAAATGGGGCGTTGTATTCTATAATGGGTTTAATGAGGGATGAGTACAGTGGGACAATGACCTCCTTTTTCTGGATGAAAAGCCCTTCGTGATGAGGTGTGCCACATAGAAGGATTTCCTGACTGTTGTGGCGATGTGGTTATTGAAGGTGAGACCACTGTCCACCTGTGTCCCTAAGTCTCTTACCACACTTTCTGTGTTTAGTGTACTGCCACCTATATGGTAATTCATGGATACATGTTTGTTCCCAAAGGTGATAACAATACATTTCTTGGCATTGAGCTTGAGCCCATGGCTCTGGCACCAAGCATCTGTTTTTGTAAGGCCCTTTTGTAGAGTATCCACATCATTTGGGGATTCAATAATGGCTCCCAGTTTGCAGTCATCTGCAAACTTTGTTAGCCAGAGTCCCTTAGTGTTGACCTGTACTTCAGAGAAGTAGATGCCAAACAAGAGCGGCCTCAGGACTGAACCCTGAGGTACTCCACTTGTCACTTGTCTGGAGCTGGATTTGGAGTCGGCTACTTTTACAGTGTGGGTTCTATCAGTAAGCCATTTAGCAAACCATTGGGTGACATAGGGATTAATGCCCAACTTAGTAAGTTTATCTATGATTCCAGAGTGGGGGATGGTGTCAAAGGCCTTGGCAAGGTCTAGATAGGCTGTATGGACCACCTTACCCTTGCCCATGGCTCTGTAGACTGATTCAAAGAAGTAAATCAGGTTCAGGAGACAAGATTGGCCCTTCACAAACCCAAACTGGGTGGGGTCCAGTGTCTGAAGGTTGCCAATGTCTTTGTTTATAAGTTCCATGATAATATGCTCCATGGCCTTGCAGATAAGGCTTGTCAGACTGATGGGACGGTAGTTTCCGGGATCCAAGGTGGATCCCCCCTTGTGGATTGGGATAACTGTAGCTCTGCGCCACTCAGTGGGCACGAAACCTGAGGTGAGGCTATGATTAAACATGACACTTAGGTAAGGTGCCAGTTCATATTGTAGTTCATGTAGTACACAGCCTGGGATGTCACCTGGTCCCATGGATGCTGTTTTCTTGGCTTTAGAGAGTGCATTTTGTACCTGTGTGGCCGTTATTACTCGAATCTGGCAATCTTCCGGTATTGAGATGGGCCATTTAGGGGGTGAGAGGGGGGTGAAGTTGGCACTGAATCGATCTGCCAGGATATTGGCAATATCCTTCAGATCAGTATATTTAATGCCATTCTGTTTTAGCTCAGAGCAGATCCGAGCATTGCCATTTAGATTCTTGACATAGTTATAGAATGCTTTGTGGTTGTCTTTGGAATCTTTGCCAATTTTATTTTCGTACTAGCTTTGGAGGATTTTATGAGGCATCTCAGTTTCTTACTGAGGCTAGTAAGGGAGTTTTTTGCATCCTGGGATTTTCCTCTTTTCTGCAAAAGTTTCTTCCTTTTGTTGTAAAGTTTGTTTATGGCAGGGGACCACCAGATTGGCTTCCTTTTTTTGGATGAGAGCATTTTGGTTCTATTTGGGATGGCACGATTCATGCATGAGTGGATGTGCTCGTACAGTGCCTTAGTGTAGGATTCAGCAGTTGAACTTTCAGTTCCCGTCTGCATGGGTGTCATGAAGTTTGTCACTTCTGACTTGAGTAGCATGAAGTTGGCTTTGGAGAAGTTTTTTATGGTGGTTTCTTTACTGGGGGGTGGGGGTGGGATGTGGATGTTATGGGTGATTAGCTTATGGTCAGACAATGAGTTTTGCATTCACCTTGTCAGAGATTGCATCAGTTACATTACCCTGGAGAGTGTCTCCTAGTTCTTTGAGGAGATCTCATTGAAGACATGTGAAATGAGTTAGGTAGTTTAGCGATCTCATGGAAAATGTCGCCGAACTGAAAATGCGTTTTCCATAGCTGTCCATAGTCCTGGAATCGTTATTAGGAGGATGGACAGTAGAAGAAGACTCTGACATCTCTTTCTTAGTGGCCACCGCCACCACCATAGTATCTACCGGAACTCCTTTTGTCAAGAAGGACTTGTCTGATGGTGCGGTAATGAACTTATTAGGCCTCCGAGGGACTGGTTCCATGGTGTCAGGAGACTCCCACGCCTTTCGAGCAACTAGTTCCATTAGTTCATCGAAGGGCGGAGTAACCCAAGAGGTGGATGGTTGAGATCCAAAGGCCTTCAGGAGAATCAACTTGTCCTCAGTAGGGGCAAGGGACTGCCAATCCCCTCTCTGTTTCAGGATTTCTAGAATGTCTGAAAATGAGACATCTTCCGAGGGGGACCGTGGGGACCCTTCTGATTCCTCCAAGTTGGTATCTGATGTAAGAGATTCCTTAGGGGAATCTAAGTGCCTCCTCTTGCACAGTTTCTTCCTAGGCACTTCCTCGGTGGGAGCCTCCGGAGAAGTATCTAGGGAGGAGGGGTCACCCGAAGGTAATTCCTGAGGCCCTGGATCTTGACGCTTAGAAGGGATCTGAGGAGAAGAGATAGAACGAGGCCCTTTGAGAAGAGGTGAAGACAGATCCGAGGAAGTAGTGGTCTTAGCAGACAAAACCTTCCTCATGGCATTGAAGGCGCCAGATCGCTCCGAACCGAGACCCCACACTCCAAACCAGAGGACGGGGCCGAGGACATCTGTGCGGAAGCACCGAGCGGTAGAGTCGGAACCGAAGTGTCGGTTCGACTCTCACAACCGGAGTCGACGAGTGACTGTCGTTCCCGAGGTTCTTCCGTCGGTACAGAAGAAACCAAGGCTGATGGAGTCGAGGGAAGAGGATCGAACCTCGGCTCCACAGGTTCTACTAGCATCGGTTCTGTCAGCCCCAGCTCTGAAGATTCGATGGGTTTCGGAGGAGGAGGAATGGAGGAAACAAGGGGAAAATTTGGCTCCGAAGTCACTTGACTCGAAGCAGATAACATTTTGGCAAGGGCCAGGTTCTCCAATAACCTTTTCACCACTCGATCCAGATCCACATCAGATAATTTGGAGGAGTGTGAAGAGTGATGGGTCAAAGGAGCCAAAGAATGCACCAACTGGAGGATAGGTGATTGGGGCACATCAAAAATCGGTTCCACCACCAGAGATCGAACAGGCGGATCGATACTCGATCCCGAGGTCTGTGGAACCGATATTCGAATCACACCAGAAGTACTCGGAGCCAGAGACTTAGGCTCCGAAGATCCTCTAGAAGACTTAGACCCCTTTGACGTCTTAGAAGAGAGGTCAGCTTTTTCAAGAGAGGCCTGAAAATCCGGTTTTAGAAGCCCTCTGTCTACCAACTTCCTTCTTCTTTCTAGCAGAACTCTAGCACTGAAGGAGTGGCAGATAGAGCAGACTTCTTGCAAATGTACAGAGCCAAGACAATATACACGTGGTGTGGTTGTCAGTAACGGACATCTTCTGTCCACAACCACATCTCTTAAAGCCTGACTTTTGTTTTTTGGACATACTAAAGTCCAACAAAAACACAACAAATAAACTTAAGTATTCTACTATAATTATAAATATAAAAGAAAAACACCGGCTAAATTATCCTAAGATATAAGCTTAAACTACTAGAAAAAACACTCCACAGCACACTTGACTATAATATGTATATAACAATATAATGACAGAGCCCTGTCAACTACTAAGGAGAAAAAAAAACCTTCAACTACTAAATTACTAAAAAAAATCTACTCTACCAAACTAACTAATTTAACACTATCAAAGAAATAAATTCTTAAACTACAAAAAAATTTTTAAGTAAGAAAAGTTTTCACTGGCCTGAGCTTCACTCTTGAGAGCTTGCGATCGTTGCAGCGGCAAACTAGATCTGGAGAGTTACAGCAGGGAATCATGGGATATCCACTAGGTCTCGAGCTTCTAAGAGAGTCTGAGCTTGGAAAGCAGCCGACTCAGAGCCGAGGGATCAGCTCCGAACCTGTTTGTAAGAACAAAACGGCGAGATAGTACAACTCCACATCTAGAGTTAAGCTGTTAGTCAATGTGCAGCCATCTTGAAAATTCCCTTTACTCAGCCTGTGTTAAATAAGGGTGGGGGATGTGCTGCCCATTGTTCAGGACATGTTTTAGGGAAGAAAGGTACATTTATAAGAACTCCTTAGTTTGACAGACAGCCTGTCCTATTAGGAAAAAGTACATTAAATGTATGGTTAGTTAGGGGATCCATCACCATACCTAACATCACTACAACAAGGCATAGAATAGTTAAAGGCTTCTACAGTGTTAAGTTTGCACTTCATCTAAAGGCCAGAACAGTACCTCTAGTTGGCAAATTGGGGCAGTGATCCCTATTTTTAAGGAAGGAGACAAGAGTAGGTTCTCCATCTAATAAGGAATTACCCTATTTAGCCTCCCAAGTAAAGCCTTTGCCACACTGCTACTTTAGCTGGCATTTAAACCTCAGACTCCAAAGCAGCAGTGCAGATTCCATCCAGGCCATGAAACAGTGGACTAAATGTTAGCCTTGAATACAGTGAATTAGACTTGAATATAAGTTTGCTATGGGGTCATGATAAAGGTTCATGGCTATATGGCCACATGTTCTAGCATGAACTGTTGGAGTACAGAGTACCAGGGTCACTCTGGAGTACTACCATTTCCCTTATATCAACTAAGTAAAGTCTATGCTTATATTATTAAAAGGTGTCTTTTGGGTAATACACTTTGCTACCAATGTTTATGTTTTTTATGACTTTCTTGGCCTGGACAGCAAGCTACTGCTGAAGCTGGAATACTATCTGGTATGAGGACCTAGAGGAGAAGTTTCCATTTCTGCAGTTAATGTATTTTTGGCCTCATCTGACCATGACCTCTGATATGCACTTGAGTGATATGCTGTAGAGTGAAAAGCAATTGGAATAATACTTCGCACCTTTAAATTTATGGCTATGACATTCTCCCATGTGTGTGTGTGTGTGTGTGTGTGTGTGTGTGTGTGTGTGTGTGTTGGGGCTGGGGACAGCTGCCTTAAGCAATGTAGTTTAAGTACCTTGGGGTCTTGTTCATGTGTTACAGTAAGCGATAACATTAGAATGACAAGTGGACAGATGCTATAGCTGGGTCTATATTAGATAGCCGAAAGTATTTCAGTGAAAACCTAATCATTGACCCCTATTCAGTGAATATCGATTTCGTGATTTACTGAATTTACCAAGGGCAACAAAATACTTGCCCCGCAGCACAACGGTTGAACATCTCACTAAATCGAATGCACCCAAGTGGGCGGTTTTGCGCCCCATACCCCCTGCTAACTATATATACCAACTCTGAGATTGCACTACAGTGGAGAAAAGGGCAAAGTTGTGTAGTTGGCCAACTACTTCTTTGCCCTTTTCAGAAAATCGCAGAAGTGATTTTTCACTGATTAATGGGTCGATGATTAGGTGCTCACTGAAATACACTTTCAGCGAACTAATATGAACCCCAACAGCTGCAGTTCTGCAGGTCCTAAATTGATCTGTGGTGGTAAAGTGGGAGTAGACTTCCTGGGCAAAGCTCATAATTTACTAGACAATCTGTATCTCCATTCTCATCTGTGGCTCCATGTTGTTAGTAACTAAAATACCATAATCAGGATAGAACAGTGGAAATTAGACTTCTCAGCAAAGTCACTTACTTTCCATGACAGTGTGTGGGGCTTATAGCAATGAGATGACCTTTTAGGTCAAGAGGAGACAACTGAGGGTGGCATCTTATAAAGATGTCAACTGTATGGATTCCACTAGAACAGTTCTGGGAATAGCCCACTGGAAACAAGTCAAATGACAGGCCCAAGGGTGACATATCTCAACTGACCTTGAAATGCCTGGCATCCCCTCTTTGTAAGCTGGAATATGTGGCTGGAGAAAAGGCAATTCCATCTGGCCTACCTCTTCTGTTGCCATGATGGCTCTACCAAAGAAATGTGGTAAACTGAAGTGAAAATGGTTCATCCTATACAAGTAACCAGGAAATGCAGTGACAGATGAAACACACTTAAAGAGTACCTAACGCAAGTTAACTATGAATGTAGAGCTCTATTCCAAAAGGTTCCTACTAATTAACTGATTCCTGCAAGCAAACCCAGACAAATTATACCAGTCATTTTATATAACAGTACTACAGATGGTACACATTCTTTTTAGATGTGACAATTAGATGTGACAATGGAGAAAATCTGTGAAGAAAGACCTGACTTTTGCTGAAGACACAAAGGAATGAAATAAAGCTGGTATACAAAAAGGTGTAGAATAGATGAAACAGACAAAGAAAATGTGATGAATGGTCTAAAGTGGCAACCTTCCCTTTGATGAAGTGTAAACCAGATGAAGCTTCAGCACATTAAGTACACTTTTCCTACAGTAGACAATGGAAAACAGCCTAGATCTGATCCACTGATCACAGTTCTCCATAGGATAACACTATCAGCATGGCTTCTGTTGTGCCCCAGCACTGATTCAAAGTTTTTGGGGGCTTTTCTTTGTTTTCTTTTGCTTGTGCAATTACTGAGATGACATATTTAAAGTAAGGGGGTGTAGAGGAGTGAAGCTGCCCACATAATAGATGCAACAGGGTTTTGTCTTTCCTGCAAATATTTTTTTTCTCCATACAAGTATTGCCTGGTTTGTTTCATGCAGTTAAAACACTGACCCTTTACTTAAATTATGTCTAGTGAATCTATTTAAAACATTGCTGCTTAAAGTCATGGCAAAAATGCCAAGTAGTGTATAACTAGGAAGTAAAACACCCAGGAAAGAAAAAAATATATATACACACTGGAGGAGAAACAAAAATAAAAGAGGAAATTGTCCTAGAAGTCATCACACTTCATGACCTAAAGGAAAACCAGTAATGTGAGAAAACAGCATGTAGTAGTCAGGATAACAGATCATCACACTTCATGACCTAAAGGAAAACCAGTAATGTGAGAAAACAACATGTAGTAGTCAGGATAACAGAATGTACATGAAGTGGTATCACTAGTAGAAAGCGGGTCTGTATCAGTTCATTGGAGGTTCATTTCCACTATCTTCGTTCATCAACCCTAACACAGTGAACGTTCATATCAGGGAATGTTCACTTCAATGAATGACTTACCCAGGGAAAGGAACGAGTTGCCCAGCATTCCAGCTGTCCCACAAAGCACAGTATTTCAAACCCACATCCCACCTAACTGTATATAGCAACTCCAAGATTGCACTACTGTGTGGAAAGGGGGAAATTTCTTATGATGGGCAGCTCGTTCCTTTCTCTGGGTAAGTCGTTTGCTGAAGTGAATGTTCGCGGATGTGAATGTTCACTTTATTAGAGTCGATGAACGAAGGTTCACGGAAATGAACCTTTGACAAAGTGATATAGACCTGTAGAAAGAAAATTATTGCCCTTCTGTATACACAGTGGGTAAGCCCCCTGCCCAAATCTGGAGTACTGTGTGCAGTTCTGCAGTCACCATCTATCTCAACAAGGGCATAAATGTGGTTAATAGTAGTAGATAAATGGCGCAACAAAAATTAAGCATGGTCTGTACTAGAAGTGAAACAAAGCAGGATAACAACAGCTCAACAAGAAGGTGGCAGGAAGATTCATAGAATTCTTACCTGTACCAGCGGAGAGCACACTGAGGACGGGCTGAAGGAGTGCAAGGACTGGCTGTGGGACTGGACAATGGAAAAGAGCCTAGAACTGGTAAGGGGATAGATTACCCTTTCAGAGAGATCAGCTCTGTGCCAGGGACAGCAGTGCTTAGTTTATACTTGGAAATTCACATCCAAATAAGACAAAAGAGGGCAGAGTGTGTCACAGAAATAGAAGGGGATAGGTATTCAGGCAATACATAGAAGGCCAAAACAAATGCAGAACATAACAGAGAAACAAGCAGGGGTAGTTTGGATTATTACTTTACAATGCAAGGAGACTGAGAAAGAAGATGAGAAATGATTATCAGAATGAAAACACATTACAGTCAACATAAAACCAAGTATAAACACAAATGAAAAAACACAAATTACTACAGATAAAAAAAGAGAAAACACCCATAATGCATTCCTAAGCTAATACAACAAATACCTTACTCCAACAGTTTTTTCCATTTACCAAGAAATATATTTTTGTAACACTAAAGTGTATTAGGGTTGGACAGCATTAAAAATGTATAAGTAGTTGTAAACAGAAAGCTATTTGTTTGAAAATTAGAGATCCCATATCCATGTATGTCAGCATAAAGCCTAACCACCACCCTCAATATATATCTCTTACATACTACACTTTTTATGTGTACCATGTTTCAATCAGCTCACTTAATACCCCTTTAGTAAAGGTTTAATAAAAAAAGTAAAAAAAAAAAACATTGACTGGAGTCCTTTCATGAACAAATATCCAATTCAGATTCCAAAACCTCATATAGCATTTACCTCCCAAAACTTCTCATTTAATGCTACCAAGCCAGAAAAAACTCTGGGACTACCTTTTCCTACCACCCTCCATCATTTCTTCTACTCTCACTTTCCACACAGTAACCTCAATCAATTTTCTTATCTAGTTATCATTTTCATCCACCCTCTTTTAAACATCCATATCTTCCTTTCATCCAATCTCTTTCAGTCCAGTGAGTTTCACCTCCACCTTGTAGCACCTCTACCAGCTTGCGACGAGAAGTACTACTGGGTTTATCATATCTAACTCACCTTCACTCAGTAAATTACATACACACTAAACCCATGTCACTTGATATAATTTCAAAACTCATAATGCACTAAAAATCAGAATTAACCTCACTTCCAAATGTGATGCACATAAAATACATACAAAGTACAAAAGTAAGAATTAAAAAAAATAATTTAAACCTCTCTTCTCCCTACTTAATGACTAGCCCAACAATTAGCCATACCTTCACACTAACACTATAATTTTATACTTATATTCCCAAAATCCCCAGAACTTAAAAAAAAAGATTCCTTAAATTTATGTTTAAACTCAGCACCTTCTAACAGACATTCATATGTTCTAACCCTCACACAAAATCTTCACACTTATCTTTACATATTTCTCTTTCACTATACAACCTTAATACATCATATTGAATGTTAACTGGTCCACATAAATCATCAAAATAACCTACGTTTTTTCTTCTGGCCCTCTTGGCAAGACATATACTCAGCTGGTGTCAGAGCCTATTCAGCACCTCTCCTTCCACCCAACAGCTCTACAATAAATAGCTTTTCCCCCAGACCAGGACTGCCAATCTGGGATCACAGCTGGCACAGCAATCATCAATGTCTGGGTACGAGGGAGTGGAAGTTGAGGGGTTCTGACTTAACTTAATTCCCTCCAAGTTTTGTATTATCCAACCTTTTTCCCATGACGTAGTAATGTCAGCATGTACACAAGTGCATTTCAACTCCTTTGTCAACTTCCTGGCTTTACATAAGCCACGGTGTTTGGTACTTCCCCACCCAACACACGCACAGTCCTCTCATCCACATTCTTTACTAAAGAAGTAACAATCTATACACATAATAATAACACACAATAAAAGAGGCTATATCTGCGGAGCGATACATAACCAAGAACAAAGTGTAAATACCCTAGATAAGGGTTTTGAAGGTACTGTTTCCACTTCTCCTTACAAAAAGGACATACAAGACTGGTTAAAAATTCCTTTTAATTTTGACATTGAATTTAATGCTAACAGTGCTCCATCTGATGGAGATTCTTACGTTTTAAAAGTTGAAAAGCTTTCGAAACTAATGTATAAATTTAAAACGCTCGCTGTAGAGAACAGTTATTTATTGGAATGTATTAGAAAGAAGGTGGTCCCGAAAGGGCTAAGGGTATGGAAATACCCAAATAATGTGCAGCCTGGTTCTGATTATCATAAGGAACTTATAGAGGTTTTTAATAATTGTGGATTAGAGATTTTAAGGCTCATTATTAAGGAAAACAATAGGGTCCAGGAGAATTTACAACATGAAATAGATGTTTTGGATAGTGTTATTAAAAAAGATTTGTTATATAAGGTTAAACAAGAAAGGGATAAATATTACGACATTAGGCATGATATAGATTCTAAATGTATGTTATTAGAGCAGAGGAAGATTAATAAATTGAAAAGAGACATTAATGAATACCAGCAAAATATTAGTTACCCAAAACCACCCTTTAAGAAATGGGAATACAATGGTAGAGTTGATTTTAAACAGGATACTGGTTCTAACAGACATATTCCATACAGCGAAGAAGAGTATGGGGTAGATTATTATACAGAGTTTCCACCCTTAACCAGGGATGATTATTATGCAAATGGGAATAATCAGAGGTACCAACATTTTCAGAGGAGGGGGGGAGAAGGGGGAGAGGGAGGTATTAGTACAATTACACCCAACCCCCAGTATTGCTAATCATGTTAACAATGATTTTGATAATGAAGTGTTACAGATTGGTACCACCCATACATATAGAAATTTCTCTATCTACAATTTTAGTGGTATTTCTATTACAAAAGTGCATTTTGAATTGCTTAGCAAAGGATTCAAATTTATTCCCTACACTAAAGGGGATTTAGTTCAAACTATTATTGATATGAAATTATTTTTAAGGAAAGTAAATCTGAAAACTATACTACCACCCATGGAAAATTATGACTTTGATCTTCAGCACCCAACTCTGACTCGCCAGAGTACCTTCAACCCCCCTTTCCATCCGCAGATTAGGAATCTTGATATGGTGCTTGAAAAAGAAATTAGAAAGGCATTTGACCAAAAATTGGTGGAAAATAATCTTTCAAAACAAGAATTTGAGATTCTGAATGAACTGAAGCGGAATACTGGTATTAGAATTATGAAACCAGATAAGGGAGGGGGGGTAGTTATTATGGAAAACATCATTTATGAAGGAAAAATGAACTGCATTCTTAGAGATGAAACTAAATATAAATGTGCATCACTCAATGAAGTTAATTTAGCTTACAATAAAATCGATATTTTATTGAATGATATGATTGTTGAAGGTACAATTGATAACAAGTTGTATAAATTTTTACATGTACCTAAACCAAAAATTCCCATAATTTTCGGGATACCGAAAATTCATAAGAATGTGTATGATCCCCCTTTAAGACCGATTGTCTCGGCAGATGGATCAAAAACGCTTCCTATGGCGAAATATGTTGATTTAAAGACGAAGCATATATGTAATGAAAATATTCATATATTGAAAGATTCATGGGATTTATTGAGATGTATTACACCAGATCTCATGTCAGAAAATCTTATTTTCATTACGATTGATGTAATAGATCTTTTTACCTGCATACCTCACGAGGAAGGGTTAAGCATGTTTGAAGACATGATATTTGCTGACAAAAAGCTTACACATTCTGAGAAGGTAGCTATTGTTGAACTAGCTGACATGGTACTCAAATATAATTTCATACTTTTCAATGGAGAATATTATCAACAAATACAGGGAGTATCAATGGGTGCAGCATGTGCACCCATATATGCCAACATAGTGTTAGCTAGATGGGAAACCTCATATGTACTGGATTCAGAATTTAATCAATATTGGTCATTATATCGTCGTTACCTGGACGATATAGTTATTTTTTGGACAGGGGGTTACGATAAACTTTTTGAATTTTTTGATTATATCCACAGTACGACAAGTTTTTTGAAATTTACGTACACCACCTCTATAGATAGATTACAATATTTAGATATTGAAATTTATAAAAATAAGAATAACAATGATTCTGAAACAAAAGTATATAGGAAAAGCACATTTTGCAATTCCTTTCTTCATTACACGAGTGCACACCCCTCACACTGCAAAAATAATATAGTGAAAGGGCAGTTTGTGAGGGGATGTCGCATGACAAGTAAAGATGATTTTCAAACAGAATGCAATACACTAGAAGAGATGTTTTGTGCAAGGGGATATCCAACGGAGTTTGTAAAAAATATCAGAGAGGAGGTAGAGAAAAGCAGAACATTAAAATTTAAACCTATAAAGGGAAGTTTGGTGGATAATATATATAGTACTAAAAATACTAAAAATAATAAAATATATGGTACTGATACACACTATGAGTCTGCTTTAATTTTACAGTACAATACCTTCAATTCTAAGGTGAAAAGGTTATTCTAGAATGAATGGGATAAATTTTCATCTTTTTCAGATATCGAAAACATTAATAATTTTACCCCTAAAATAGTGTACAAGAATGCATGGAGTATAAAAAAGATTTTGGAGAACAACAATGCAGGTAATAATGATATGTACAATAATATAACAATATTAGGGGAAAGTAAGAATGGAACGTACAAATGTGGACATTGTAAGCAATGTGAATATATTATAAATAAAGGAGAAATATATATAAACAGTAGGAATATAACAATAAATAGTAAGGGATATTATAATTGTGAAACAAAGGGGGTGATATACATAGCTTTATGTGAAAAATGCAGTTCATTTTATATAGGCAAGACAGAGAGGGTGCTGAAGAGAAGAATCTATGAGCACACATACGAAATATCTAAATCTAAGGAGACCAATGCTTTGTATAAACACACTAAAGTATTTGATAGCTCAAGATTCTTATTTTTTGTATTAGAACAAGTCAAAAGGGAAATGAGGGGTGGTTTATGGGAGGAATGGCTGGAATACAAGGAAATTTGGTGGCAAATTATGTTGGAAGCCACCAAAACACCAGGATTAAATGAACATATATCATTGTCCCCTGTTTTAAAATTAAGAGCAGCCAAAATATGAATTAAATCATGTTACTATTGTCATTTGAACAATAGATGGCGCTATATGTTTTAATATTGTGAACAGAAAAGAAAAATGAGCATATAATGAAGAGAAGGAAATATATATTTATTTTAAACATTTATTTAATTTTATATTTATGAATGAAAGTGGATTATAGCGAATATTTATTTCATATTTTGATGATTTTATTAAAGTTTTTAATAAGTTAAAATATATTTTGAACAGGTTATACATTTTACGAAATTTAATGGATGTTTTTAATATTCATGAGCCATACAAGTTTTATTGGTAGAACCAGGATGCAAATTTTAGTATTGGTTAAATTAAATCTGATTGCAATATATAATTGTCAATTAAGCATAATTAATTTATCTGATGAAGTCCTACTTTTGCTGTGGACGAAAACGCATAGTTACTGAAGAGCGTTCATGTGTTGTGATATATTTGTGGAATTACATTAAAACTTCTAATTTTTGCTGGCGTGTACTCCTTTCCGTCCTGTTGGATATTTTGTGAATCTATACACATATACTACGTACAGAAGTTGACTTAACTGCCACCACTGATGAATACTTTTCAGGACACAGAACCTACACAACCTTGTATTAATCAAAACCCTCTCATCCCACAATATAAACCCTTGACCTAATATACAACTCCTCATGTGTATCCCTAATTCATACAGATTCCTCCTTAACCTCCCAAGAACCACAATATCAAAACCTGTTTTTGATTTAAGTATACTTCTCTAAATGCCCCTTCCTGTCTATGACCAAAAATGTCTTGTCATATTCTCAAAGTACCAAAAATAATGTGTCCCTCCCCTCCTAGTCTGACACTTACTGAGCATCTTAGGGACCCATAAGCAATAATTCTGAAAATTCCCAATGTCTGAACAAATTTGACATTATTAACATGCAGTGAAAAGTTTGTCCTTTCAGCTTTTTTTTATTTTGTTGCTATAACGTTCTTGTCACTTGCCCTGTTGTACCAAAAACAATCATTCAACAGTCACCATCTTTTTCTGTCTCCCTGAATAACCTTTACCTTAAGAAGTTTCTTGAGCTATTTCCACCAGAAATACTGGCTGGACCTTTCTTCTTTTTAATCATTTGTCTCCTGCATGCTCTTTCTACCTTGCAGTAAAGCTAAGACTTCCTGTGACAAAGAAACACTCTAAGAATTTATTTCATTTTCTTCTACTGCAACCTTCTTCTCTGTTCATCTCCGTTTTTGAACAAACGTTTTTATTTATTTATTTAACATTTGTTAACAAGGAAAGTCCAACTTGGAACGAAACCAATTTTCAGCGGAGGCCCGGGAGAAACGCTCCAGACGCATGTTTTTGCAATGTGGGAGGAAACCGGAACACCTGGAGGAAACCCATACGAATGCAGGGAGGACATGCAGGCTCCACACAAAAGGAACCCCAGCCGAGAATTGAACTGGAGAACCTCTTGCTCTGAGGTGACAGTGCTACCGCTGCACCACTGCATCTTCTGCTTCTTCTATACAACAGTTTTACCCTGTAGTAAAGAGAGTGCATCTTACTCTGACAAGGAAACACTACACAAATTCATCTCCTTTTCTACTAGTTAAACCTTCTTTCATATCCACCTCTGCTTCTGAACAGACTTCTATAAAACAGTCAGATTAAATTCGACTTCAATGCATTTGCTGCATTCATCTTTTGCAAAGTACTTTAAAACAAGCATTTCCATGTTGCATAAACCACACCACACCTTTTTCTTACACTGCTCCCTCTTGTGACCTTCTCCACACTGCAAACACCACACCAGTAAGAATCATTTTCAATGACAATGCTTTCTACAATTAAACCCGTGCAATAAAAGGTACCTTGTCAGAACCAAAACAAACTGGGTGAATGTTACACCATGTTATCCTTCTATTTGGCATCAACCTGCCATTCTAGAAAATTACAGCATCAAGAACCGGCTCAAGGTCTTCCAGAATGACACAAAGACTGCAGCCAAGCAAGCAGCAATACCCAACAGGGTGTGTATTACTGTATAAATACCACATGTCCATGGGTGTTCTGAGGCCTGACGGTGCAGGCAGAGGGCTTCTACAACCCTGGAAGGGAGTTATTTACACAGTAACGCACACACTGGAGGGCATTATTGCACTTAGAGAATAAGGAGTCTGTAAAATTGTTTTGTTTTAGTTATTTTTTATTATTATATTGTTATATTTTAATATTTCTGATGTAAAATAGTTCCTCTGCCTAATGTTTCACACTTACTGTACTACATCTAAATGGTGTTGGAGGAAGTATTTTACAAGCAAAATAAAAGTTTGGCAAGTATTTTATGTCTAAACACTCTCGGTCTCACACATGCAAGCACGCACACATGTACACACACGCACAAACAAACCAAACATTCAGAAGCAGTGTATGTTTAAAAACACTCCTTTAATAATGGCAACCATTAAAAGTTTCTTACTTACATAACTCTCAGTTCTCTACATTTTCAAAGAATGTCCAGATTTTTACCTCTTTTTTTTTTTTTTTTTGTCTGTTCCAAATAAACATTTTGTTTGCTGTCAAATCAGTGAGGATTGAAGTAGCTAAATAAATACAAACATTTCAGTTTCAAACTATTTCCTTCAGAATATGTATGCTAAAACAGCTCCTTTATTCTAGCAACTTTCTATGTTTATGAGCAGTATTTAAAATCTGTCCCTGTTTTTGAGCTTTGTCCCCTCCCCACCTTTAGTTTAGACTTTATCCAGATTTGTTGAGCTAAGAGGTTGAGAGATACAGCAGATGCTGCCACTGCTTGATTCAATTGCTCTCTCTCTGTCTCTACATCACTCCCACACACACACACACACACACACACACACACACACACACACACACACACACACACACACTTTCATACATGCAAGTGTGCATATACTCATACCCGCAGACAGAAATAAACGCTCATACACAAGCATACACACACACACACACACACACTTTCATACATGCAAGTGTGCATATACTCATACCCGCAGACAGAAATAAACGCTCATACACAAGCATATACACACACACACACACACACACACACTTTTCATTTTTTTAATGTTTCTTTTAATTTTACACTTGCTAAGCAGCAAAAGCACTGCTTAGTGGGCATACAATAATGGCTCGATCGATCTCACTCTCACTTTCATGCATGCATACACTTACACTCACACTCTCTCTCTCGCTCTCTCTCTCTCACACACACACAGACACACACACACACACACACACACACACACACACACACACACACACACAGACACACACACACACTTTTCAATTTTTTTCTGTTTCTTTTAATTTTACGCTCACTAAACAGCAAAAGCATTGCTTAGCAAGCATAAAATAATGGTGGCTGTTAGCTTTTTTTTTACAGTCTGAGCTCCACGGCACCCTAATATGCTGCCATAAACTGTCAGATTTGTTTTACAGCAGGCACTACCTGCACATCAACAGCCTGCTGGAGAACAATTGTTCTCCAATTAGGGTTTAATATATGCTTTGTCCATTCTTTAAATTGTAGTATCAATAGCTGGAGAATTTGCATAGTTATTTGCGTTGTCAAATTATTATATAATGGGTGAACCTCAACCTCTTTCCACAAGACCACATGGGTTATGGGAATCATAAGACGAAAGGAACCCCTAGAAAACAATATTTTGTGCTGAAACTTACTTCACATTCACAGTCTCCTGATACATGAAGGACAACATAGACCAGTATACAACAGATATCCCTTTGGGAAAAACCCGGTTCCCATGAATTACCACAGCGATGGTAATCCACTGATCACAGAAGGCGTCATAAGAGATCTGGGAACACAGGTTGACGGCAACCTCTCTTTTGACCACCACATTACTACTGTGGTCAGAAAGTCCTTCTGTGTGGCACATCTCATTACTAAGGGTTTTGCATACAGGAAGAGAAAGGTCATTGTCTCCCTCTACTCTTCCCTCATTAGGCCAATCGAGTACAGTGCCCCATTTGGTATGTACCTCACTAGACACCTACAACAACTGGAGAGGCCGCAAAAATACCTCACAAAGAATATCTTAGACCTTAAACACTTGTCATATATGGATAGACTCAAAACTCCAACTATTCTCTGTCTAATATTACCTACTTAGAGGTGATCTCTGCTTGACTTACAAAGCCATGTCTGACTCAGCTGTTAGACATGCTACATCTAAAGAAATCCCAATCCCTCCACACTACGCCCTCCAGAGACCTCAACCTCATTACCGCAATCAGCAGAACAAGTTGGAGGGACAGGTTCATAACCTAGAGACTGCCCATGCTATGGAATAGACTTCCCATACATGTTAAGCGGAGTGCGTCACTGGCTGTCTTCAAGAGAAATTTTGAGTGGATGGGAAATAGAAAATTCACCCCGGGGATCAATCCAGTGGTTCTACTTGACAGAGGCACTTGGAACTAAGGTCGGGTGGCACGATGCCAGGGTAATCCTATGGGCTAGGCTTGTAAAGGCTCCAGGGCCGTTAGCCTAGTACACACCTATGAACCTACGAATTACTATCAAGTACTCTTTACTAGATGAGAAACTATTACTATCAAGTACTCCGTACTGTATACTTTCCCATAAAAGCCAATGCTCAAAAAAGTCCAAGGATATTTTGAGAGCTCAGACATTTATATGCAGACAGCTTTGATGCCTAGTGAGGTAGTCTTTCAGCATTTTCTCCATTAGGTCATCCATGCTGTGGAAGCAGAGATTACTTTAAAGGTTTATCATAAGCTGCAAGCAAATCATCTGGTATACCACCACTAAGCACCAAAAGGAACTGATGGAACATAGGTGCAAATCGATCAGATGTTACAAAATTTAAATTCCTACAGTCCACCAATTCAAAACCAGAGGACATGTAACCCAGGATAAGGTCATCAAAAACTAAATGATGTGATGGTCAGAACAAGAGATGGGTTCCACAACTAGATCACAGGCTGAAATACCAAGCTGGAATATCAAGTCCAGAGTAGACCCAATCTATCTTAATCTATGGATATAAGAAAATCAAATCTGAGTGAAGGAAAAGCCTCTCATACTACAGATTTATATATTTATTTATTTGTTGATTGCTTGCTTGCTTGATTGCATTAGGTTACTAGGATAGTCGGACTGGGCAGCATGCCCCTTTTCAGCCAAAGGTCTCGGGAGAAAAGCTCCATTATAGTAACAAATATTATGTATAAATGTCCTAAATTATACAGATAGTAAAATAAAAGGTACAATTTATACAAAAGAAATTCAAAAAAATGAATCAGTATAATTGTACAATTTTTATAGAGTCAAACAGCACTGTAGAAAGATGTTGCAAAGGTTTTGATAGACAGCTTTAGAGCATATTAAGACTATAAATCTGTTTGTGGCAGTAAGCCATTGGAGGTCTGAGGTAACTACAATACCTTGTGAAGAACACTAAATCAGTGTACTGCAGAAGGAGACAGCAGAGTGAGTTGGGAAGTGGAAAGACAGAGGAAAGTTGAATTACACGACAGATATATATATATATATATATATAAGCTTAGGTTTGAATGTGGTACATTAATGTAGACAAATGAAGAAGAGCAAGACACAACTTTTACTATACAGTTAAAGGAGTACACAAGAAAAATTGGCTAGTATATAGAATGAAAACAAAAGCTTGCTGTGGAATCCAAATGAAGGTACGAAACCTGTGAAATAATGCTGGTTTATTCAAAACAAACGCCAAGTAGCAAAATCATTAACGCCACAAAACTGGATACGTTTTCGACATCAAAATCAAAGTCTTCATCAGAAGTAATACAATCCACCCAGTAAATGTACCTTTTATACATATGGTTAGACAATTAAAAATGATTCAATTATTCAATAAAAAAGCTGTGTGGTTAATTAAAAAAACATCATCAATTAATTTCCATAGATACAAAAAGATAATACAATACAAATATAGTTAAAATTGTTATATACTTAAGGAAATAATGTTTAATGAAAGGAACATTATAGTATATGTATAAAAATAATACTGAAATAGTATTATTGTAAAAAATATATATAGAGTATTATAAAAAGAATATTTTGAAAAATTTTGGTTAAAATGTCCTTGGTTGACCAAGAAATAATCCAATGTTATACAACATTGCCCCCCAGTGGCATGTTGAGATATCACAATTTGGCTGCTCTAAGCTTGAGCACAGAAGAAATTGAAAGTGTGTCATTTAAACCTGGAAATTTTGTGGAATCTAACACAATTTGCCATAATAATTCTCTGTATTCAAGTTTTGCTTCCCACATACCTCCCTTTAGTTCTTTTGGAACAATTTCCAACACAAAAAAACAAAAATGAAGCCTGAGGACATTTTAAGGTGTGCCTATATAATGCATTTTTGTTGGATTGTTTTCTAATTTCATAGTGATGTTCGTATATACGGCTCTTCAGTTTTCTTTCAGTTTTCCTCACGTAAAATGAGTTGCAAAAATTGCATATTGCAATATAAACAACACCCTGGGTGTTACAATTAGAAAAACTTGCGCCCCAGTTACCATGAACACTGTAATGTGAATACTGCTTTACTTCTACAATGATTTGGATTTCATTTAAAAGTTTTACTTCACATTTTACAGCACAAACACTGATAGACATCTGCTAAACAAAGCAATGCAGTCTCACAATGAAAATAGCCTTAGCATTAAAACTTCTCTGCCCTTGAAACTCACATACATTGAAACAGCATTGAAACCCACATTCAAAGAAAATACATCTGGGCAGTGCCAGATAAAGATTACCTTTGGGCTGTTTTCAAATCATAGGCCCCTTGCACATGAAACATACACGTGTTCTTTGATCCACCTTCTTGACTGTATTAAATTATATTCCTTGTATAATACAGTACAGTTGTTAAAGGGCATTTTAAACTTATTGGTTTGAACATTTTTCTAGTAATCAATGAAACAAAATGCATGCACCAATAATGACAAAACTGCCCAGTCCAGAACAGTTCCATCATAAAAGTCTACTCAAACTTCTACAATCCATCAGTACCAGTAAATATGCACAATCTCTGCAGAAGTAAAAGTCATCCTAATAATTCACATTAAAGAGATCTGTAACTAATGAAGAGGTTGCTGCTAGCAAACAACTTGATATTTCATTGTTTCATCTACAAATAAAGTCCCTGTTGCCCATGAGGAATAAATTGCCTGTGTTACATAAAAAAAAAAATGATAAACTAGTAATATTGCAATGAGGAATGGATGGCAAATTGATAGCCTGTTACTAGTTATACCGGTGTTTTCCTTTATTGTTCAACCAGTGTGGTGGATTATTTTTATTATCTTTGTAAAATCCACTCGACACTCACCTGTATCTCTCAACTTTGCAGCAGAAGAAATCTGGAAAAAGCCAAAATCAATGGGGGGGGGGGGGACAAAAGCCCAAAAACCATGGACGCATTTTAAACATTGCTTATATAATCTTGGAAAGCTGTTAGAATAAAATGTTGTGTTACCACCATGCGTTTCCTGAAAGACAGGAACACTGAAACTTAAATGTCTAGCATTTAGTGAATTCAGTTCTCACCATAGCTCTCAACCTCTTAGCACAAAACACCAGGACAAAGCCAACAATGGAGGAATACAGCCCCCAAACATATTCAGTGAATTCAGTTCATACCATAGCTCTCAACCTCTTAGCACAAAAAACCTAGACAAAGCCAATAATGGGGGAATACAGCCCCCAAAAATAGGGACACATTTCAAATACTGATCTTATAAACTTAGAAAATTGCTAGAAGTCTAAAATTTAAATCCCTGTCATTATTAATTCACTCCTTCACTGATTTGCCACAAAAGTCCAGAAAACCACAGATTTTATGAGGAACAGAATAAAAATATGAGGCAAAAATCTGGACAGTTTTCACAAGTGCTGGTGGGTAGGGAATTCAGACTTTTGCTACCTGTACCCAAGGTAACTCTAGCCACCAGGTATATTTAACTGGGGCATTTTAGACAGACAAATACACATACACACACACACACACACACACACACACACACACACACACACACACACACACACACACACACACACACACCAGATTTGCTTAGAACCATTCACAAAAACATAAATAACAGCAAAATTTCAAACCACATCAAGGAAACATGAACTGGAACACCACTGGTAGGACATGTAATTCTTTTATTACATCCATTCTGGTACCTCGGTTTCTCGTCTTCTGTTGGAACATTTTTAATCTCCAGATATGTCCCTATATATACAAATCCTTTCCATCAATAATTCAATTTAATTATCCAATTAAATAATTACATAATTAATTAAATGCCTTACCAAAAATCCAGCTTCCTAAATACAAACAGACTGAGAAAAATATTTTTAAAGTCACAGTCATTGCTTCTATAAGATACAATTTCACTCAGTCAATGACTAATAATTAATATATATACTTCTGTAATACTGCAGTTTCACAAATATTTTAGTTATTTTAAATACACCCAATATTAAATACACCCAATATTAAATACATCCAATATTAAATGCCTCAACAATATAAAATTAATTAACTGCATTCTAAATGTCATTGATCTGTATTAATTCTATCCACTTTGTGTGTGTTTTTTTAAACATGTGACAAAATCTAAACCTTCTAAACCTAATGTATAAGCTGAATTTTATGATCTTTATGAATTCTTTAATTTTCTGAATTTTATAAATATTCATATTTTTACTGAGTTATATTAAATATTCAAATTATTTTCCAAATTGCCTTCTCACATCTGCCAAATGTTCCATAATTCGTACTTTAGCCTTCCTGGTAGTTTGACCAATGTACCAGGAAGTTGGGTCACAATCACAACCTATAATATAAATTACTCCACAGCTGTTAACAATTATAATACTCATTGGCCCCATACAACTTACCATTAATCTTTGTGCCATCCAAAGTTTTTACTCTATTACATATTGAACATCTTCTGCAGCAATAAGTTCCGGCCATTCCTGGCTTTGTAGTAAGGCTTTTAATTAATTATGTAATTATTTAATTGGATAATTAAATTGAATAATTGATGGAAAGGATTTGTATATATAGGGACATATCTGGAGATTAAAAATGTTCCAACAGAAGGCGAGAAGCCGAGGTACCAGAACGGATGTAATAAAAGAATTATACGTGTCCTACCAGTGGTGTTCCAGTTCGTGTTTCCTTGATGCGGTTTGAAATTTTGCTTAGAACCATTCCCTTGCAGCTTAAGAAGAACCAACTTGCTCACCCTTGCAGCTTAGGAAGAACCAAATTGCTCACAGAAGAATCAATATACACAAACAACCACATGCACCCGGAGGAACCATGCCCTTGCAGCTTAAATAATGAAACTAACCAAATAGCAAATGCCCTTGCAGCTTAAATCAAAGCTTGTGTAATAACAAATGCTCTTGCAGCTTAAATAATGAAACAAACCAAATAAATGCCCTTGCAGCTTAAATAATGAAACAAACCAAATTCCCTTGCAGCTTGTGCTCGCTTGTAGAAGAAAAGAACTGCTCAGTCTTTATTTTACTTGTCCTTACCTGTCTAAATAGCTGGGGAAATGCTCACACGCTAATGTACTGCTAGCTGGCCAGAAAGTAATCCCTTGAGCCCTCAACCAATTCCAACAGGCTGGCAGGCTGTTCATGGTGCTGACATCATCACGTAAGTGATGATGTCAGGTCAAAAAAGCTGGAAAAAAAAAAAAGCTGGGAAATTCGGAAATTAAGGGATGCCACTCAGGAATTGTGGCACCTCATTATTTGGACCTCAAAACTGGTAAAAACTGATAAATTCAGTACAGTTGAGAGGTATGGGAGGGAATAAGTTACGGCAATACAATATATGACACAAAATATGACATTTCATACATTCAATACAAAATAAAATATGCCCCTAACAGCTGACCTAGTTAGTTCGAATTTTGGAACTTATGTTGATAGTGATCTAACTTTTGACCAACATATGCTTATTGTTGTAAGAAAATCCTTCTATATTGCACAGCTTATAAACAAATGGATTCTGTCTGGCTCTAGGGATGTCACTGCTCCCTTTTACTCAGCTCTCATTACGCCAATTATTAAATATAATGCTTCTTTTGACATGCATCTGTCTGGACACCTGAAAAAAATGGAATGCCCACCAAAGATACTGTACTAAAAGGATACAAGACCTAAATAAAATGTCCTACAGGGACCGACTCACAGCCCTGTTACTATACTCTGTATCCTGCAGACTGCTAGGAGGTGATCTGCATCTGACATACAAGGCATCGGATTTACTGCATACCAACAAGTCAAATGGCATCACAAATACTCAGTCTAGAGATCTAAACCTCTTCAACAACATCAACAGAAGGGTTTTAGAGGAAAGGTATAGCTTGCAAAGGATGTCGCTGCTGTGGAACAGACCCCTCCAACCACGTAACATAAAGTTCATCCCTGTCCATATTCATGTGCAACTTAGAGCTACGGATGGGAAACAGAAAATTTATGCCAGGACTGTCTCTGTACTACAAATGGACAGAGGCACCACCTAAATGCTTTATCTCATGCATGGGTCCCCTCAAATTATCTATGGTATGATCCCAGTTATTTTCATTATGGGTAATATATATATATATATATATATATATATATATATATATATATATATATAGAAAAAAATATATATATATAAAATCTATATACCTCCCAATTATTCTCATCAGGGATAATATGTAATGGGTTAGGTTATTTTGAGCACAAAAATGTAAATTGTCTAACCTTAAAATGGCCTGCAAGGGCAGCTAGTCTAGTACTTCCTATGAACCTATAAGGCTATATGCTTTTGAGCACTGTCACTTAGATATGGCTTGACCCTGTATAATGATGCATTAATTTTATGACTTGTTTTAATTTCTGCTCAAATTTCAAATGTTCATCTATGGTCACACCTAGTGGTTTGGTGTAGTTAACTTGTTTTGTTTGCATGTTATTATATGATGTTATACGACTCTTTTGTGCTGCCATTTGTTTAGGTGTGAATAGAATTTAATTTTGGTAGGGTATAAAAGTAACTGTGAGCTTCTGAGCCACAGGTACTGTGAGCTTGTGAGCTACTTTTCTGTGGCTGTGAAAGTTTTTTAGGTGGTATCTTGGAGGTGTGGCAAGGCTTTGGCAAAACAGATCAAAGTTGAATTGTCTGCATACTGGACTATGGAGACATGCTTATTTGACAAGCAGAGATCATTTATAAAGATATTAAAGAGTATGGGACCTAAGATAAACCCCTGTGGTCAAGAGGTCAAAATGGCAGCCTAGTCTGATCTAAGATGAGAAAGTAAGACTTTGTTAGCTTGAGGTACTTTGAAGCTTGAGAGTCAGGGTTATTACAGGCAGCAGTAACCACAGTTATTTGTGAAAGAAAATAAAATAAACATGACACTAATGAATATGCTTAATTAAAGAAAATGTGTTTACTATCATTTTCTTGAATTATACTTAATGTGGATTTCAGAAATGCGTAATCACTATGTCGACTGGTAAAAACAGTGTACTACAACTTTCCGAATGCTTAAAACTGAAAGCACGTAAGTGAGCGATTTTTGCAAAATCGCCAATGACTTTAACAGTCATTTTAAAGCAAGATTTGAACAGGTTCAAATGTCGAACATTTTTACCATATTCGACATATGGAAAAAAATGACATTCACATTTTCAGCCATTTGAGTCGATGAAACAACTCAAATGTATTCTGTCTTTCAACAAAATGATAGTAAACCAAAAAAAGTGACAGTATGATTAAAACACATATGACTATTGTGGTTTATAGGGCCAAATAAAATAAAAATCTTACCTGCTACTACAGAAAGAGGTATGCTGGTGTGCTACAGACCCCATAAAAACAAAGCTGCATCTGAATAGAGCCCATGCAGCAAAGTTTTTTTTGGATGCAGGCAATGACATATGGAAATCAGAGCTCCTTACCGGAGTCCAGAGTATTTTGTAAATTGCAGTTCATCCAAGAATCTGCTCAGACACAAGCAGGAAAAGCTTTATAGCAGTGTTCATTTTAGGTCCAAGACAGAGTTCTACCAGGAATAGGGCAATGAGAAACAGGTTGCTATACATAAAGAATAACTGACCCAAATGAAGTATACATAAACATAATTTGGGGAAGAGATGAGACAGATTTCCCCATGAGAAAAAAAATCCAACTCAGGATGAGTGATGACAGTCTACCAAAGAAGATTTTTTATAGCAAATGTAAGCAGTTATCCACCCATTCACAGCTACTACACTGAAACCAAATGCTGTTTTATGCACTGATGAATCTTTCCACACTAAAAACTAGTGGATATGGTCAACAGGTGATAGTGTTTTAAATTATAGTTAATTCAGTCCTTGTATATAAAATTGCAAAGCAATGCACATCATTACAATTGCTAACTAAAGAAAATAAAGAAACTGAAAGGGGAGATTAGGCATCATCACTAGAACTGCTCTATAAATAACTTACAGATTCCAGGATCTTGGCAAGTTACCATTCCATCTTCAGGCACTAAATGGGAATTGTAACGTTGACTGCGTACAACTTCAGGCATTTCACCTGCCTTCTGTCTTTCTCCAATCTTTGTCTTTAGATATACTCCAAACCCAACATCTGCTCCTTCAGACATGAACTGCCACCTATACATTGGTTAAAAAAAATAACATTAGTTCTAAATCTGCAACTTGGGCGAGGTTGGGATTTATACTAATGGTAGAAAGAAATGAGAAAAACGTTCAAGCTGAAAGTTAAAATTGCTGACAGCATGCCAGAATATTTAATTAGTTTTTACCTGGACCTGACAACCTAGACACCACATCATACTGCAGGTATGAAATGATGCACTGAAAATTATTTTAAACAGGATACCCTTGCATTAAGTTAAAAGAATGTATTTAGGTTCTGTGAATCTACAAAGGGAATGGAAAAACATGGAATGTAGAATGCAAATTCTAAATTCGGTCTAGTGATGACAGCCAAACCAAATTAGGGATCTAAAGTGCCATGAATTATATTTATAGAGGAAGGGATTGCTACAGGTCAAATGCAAATGCAGCACAACAGAAAGATTGCGACAAATTACTTTCGCCATACATTGGCGCCGCAGTATCCAGAATTGTTATGTCTAAAGTTCTGGCACAGCAAAAAAATAAAGAAAAGGCTGGAGTGGCACATGTAAAGGTATTCAGTATCAGTGACTGACCAAGTCTGCATTCATGGCAGAAGTCACATCCAAGAACATCCTCCCTTTTCAGGAATCGTCACTTTTAGCCTTCCAAATTTACAGTGCTTATGAGCTGACGGTTTTAGGCAGACTATTACATCACAATGCAGGACACCAGACAGCATTTGGAAAGGTACAGTAAGAATTGCTACAACAGACGTCTAGATGATAAGCATGTAAAATGGTGTTCTCCTACCTCAGGACACACCCTGGGAAGAGAATCTCATAGTCCAGCTGCTGAGAGGATCCTCTGTTAATGACGATGCTCTTCTCATACTGTTGTTTTACTGATGCCCGAATATAATAGCTCTGCGGTACATCCCCTGCATAGTTAATCTAAATAAAAGAATGATTTGGTTTGAAATGGATTCCCACTCATACCTATCTTGACAGAAGAGCAATCCAAATTACATAGTCCCAAAAGTATTGGAAAACTACCAAATAACACCTGTAACATGACAGTAAGATATATTTAGGTTTTTGCTGTAGAACAGACTATGGTGGTCCACTAATAAGCTCCAGTTCCTATGAACATATTCATGGACTTAAAAGGATTTTGCATCAAACCATATGAAATGCTTGAGTACAGGATAGTATTTCAGTAAAGATAAATTAAATGTAGGATGAAAAGCAACCCTAATTATGTTATAATAAGTCAAAACCACATTGCAGTATCTTGTGCTTCATTCTGGCTCTCTAGGGCATCTATAAAAATCCAGCTGGTGATGAAATAACCATAGTCCGTGTAAAATCCCACACCTGAGAAATGCTTTATGGCCTTTTGCCAAATGAATCCAGAACAATAAAATAATAATTGAAGGATACTTCTCTGCCAACCTTCTGGCAGCAAAATCCAACCCAGTATAGTGAAATATCCACTGAAGGATGCTTGTTGGATATAACTATCCTCAGAGATCATAAAAAAGGTAAAAACCCTGAGGACATTCAATGCCAGTGGTATATAATCTGGGTAGAAACCAAGTGCTCCACAAATATCATTCAAAAGTGCATATCATTTGTATTCTAGGAATTCAAAAAAACTACAGAACACAGTCAGATCAATTTAAACAAACCAGAAACCAACACTGGTAGAAACAGAGGGTAATTCCTTAACACAAAACAAACCTACAGGTATAAGTCATGTAGGAGAAAAGATATGAGACTGTAGAAGCCAAAATGTTTAATGCTAGGACACTGCCCCAAATGAGACAGCTCTGTAACTCTGAGGTTCTTTGCTTATGAGTCTGGTACAAAGCTGTCAATGAGGGGCAAAGTCCCCAAATCAGGGACAATTTTAATTACTATAATTCCCTTAGAAATTTAATAAAACAGGTTTGGCATCAGCATGTATTTTCTGAATAATAAGAAGTATGAAAGTCTACTGTCTGGCATTAGTGACTGACTATAATCCTCAAAGGTTTCTAAAAAATTGAAAATTTAATGAAGGACAGAACAAAAATATGAAGTAAAATCAGAGGCAAAATCGAGGAGAGCTGTAATGAACAGGTTAAAAGTAATAGTCCAAGTGTTGGCAAGCTGGGCCAGCTGAGGTGGATATAAGAATGTAATTTACAAGGATTAAATCTCAAGGGAAGCGGTATGAAGTTTTCACCATCTGAGGGAAGACAAGGAGGCCTGCAGGGTGAGAAGATAGCAGTAGGGAAACAGCCTAATGTCACAGTTGGGCAGATGTGTGAAAGCACATGCAAGCTTCCTGGTCTGACATCGCTGCATGCCATGTACTGAGGGAAGCTAGCAATCAACCAAAGCATACAGAAACATGTCTGACTCTGCAGTGGGGGGATCTGCCAAATACCTCTCAACTGTATCCATTTTCTCAGAATGCCCAGATTTTTGCCTTATATATTTTGATCCGTTTTTCATAAAATTGTGTTTTTTTCTGGAAAGTTAGTGGCAAATAATTAAAGACTGAAGTTAGAAAATAATGACAAACATTTGAGTTTCAGAATTCATACCCTTCAGAAAATTCATGCTAATGCAAAATCTGTTATTCTATCAACTTCCTAGGCTTGTAAGAGCAATATTTAAAAACTGTCCCTATTTTTGAGCCTTTGTCCCACTTTTTATTCATGGCTTTGTCCGGATTACTTGCTCTAAGAGGTTGAGAGGTATGAATTCTGCCACTCAGCCTTCATCCTACAGGGAATGAATAAGGCAAAAGACAATGAGTGATGATGCTAAGGGTGAGAAAGGCAGAAAGAAATTCTAAACTTCTAATGTCAGTACAGGTTGGAGGCTGCTCATAGCTAAATGCATACAAACAAATGAGCAAACCATATGGTCTTCCATATATTTGCACTAATAAATAAGAAAAAATAAACAAAACTGCCAAAGGTCGCCCAGTAGGATAAAAATAAATATGAATGAATAAACGAATCAGACATCCACCAAAGCTGTTAACATACAGGTCTTTTATTAATAACACACAGGATAAGCGCTTTCACACAAGATTGTGCTTCATCAGATCCATCAACATAAAAAAATCTAAAACCATTTATATAGTAAAATATCAAAGGCAAACAACCAATTAAAATCAATCATTGATGTGATCTATGTTTTTTCAATAAAGGCTTTAAAGGTATAGCAGCATTAATACCCAGAGATTTATCTGCCTGCAGCAAAATCTCCACCTCTCTTACTCATAGGTACTATCTGTAGTACCATAAATTCAAAATTATGCCCAGGATGCATAGAAATATGCTTGGCTAATGCATTAAGCATATTATTGTGTCTGATGTCACCCTGATACTGTAAAATATGCTCTTTAAGCATCCTTAAAGTCTTCCCTGCATAAAAGGAAGTGCATTGTCTGCATTTAGCCAGATAGAGCAAACCTTTCGATTTACAATCTGCATAAAACCTTGCCCTAAAAAGAAATCTAACATGGGGTGCTTACAATCACTATCACTGCAGATATGGTTGCAGGCTTTACAAAGTCTGCAAGGAAAAGTGCCTGTACAAACAGAAGCAACAGGGGATATATTAGTGGATCTATAACACAGCTGCCTTTTTAGCGACATGTTATTCTTAAATGTAAAAGTAGGCCTATCGCCAACAATATTTGTAATCCTTTCATCTGAAAGGAGAACTGGCCAGTATTTATTCACATAACTAACTATAATTATTAAGGGCATACACGATCAATTGTATGAATTGTTAATGTATGAAATCATTAATAGGGAATTGTATGATTTTATGTTAGTAATGGAACTACTTGTACCAATTATCCATGGTTTGCCGAAGGTGCATAAATCGCTATTAAATCCATCCCCTCACCCTATAGTATCAGGCAGGGGATGGGTGACTGAGCTTATATCCATTTTTATTGAGAACCAAGTTAAGAAACCGCTAGAGAAAGCAATAGTGGGACTAAAAGATACAGAACACTTTTTGAGTACTCTGGGTGACTTTACCAGAGCACATGGTTCATTTTCAGATGATACCTTATTGGCAACTATGGACATTCAAACTCTTTTTACTATTATACCCCATGACATGGGGATATTATCTCTTAAGAGATTTTTACATGCCAATACAGAATACTCTAATGAGCATATTGATCTTTTAGGTTTGCTAATGGAGATGGTTTTGTACAATAATGTGTTTTTATTTAATGATGTTATGTTTAGGCAAAAAATACGGGTGGCAATGGGGACCCCATGCGCTAACACTTGTGCCAACCTTGTGTTGGTGGGCTGGGAAGGCAGGGTGGTCCTATCTAATCATGAATATTCGGTACACCTTTTATATAAGAGGTTTGTAATTTTTATTTTATGGCAAGGTGCTGAACATGAGCTTTTGAATTTTGTGCAATATCTTGAGTCTAACAGTGACTGTTTTAAGTTTGTGCTGAATCATTTAGAAACCTCTATTGAATTTTTAGATACCAGGCTAACATTAGTGAACAGAGCTATTAGTAGCTCTTTATTTAGGAAACCGTGTAGAAAGAATGCACTTCTATATCACAAAAGTATGCATCCCAAGCATGTTTTCACTAATATTGTTAAGGGTCAATACTTGAGAATGACTAGGTTGCATACAGAGGATAGTGATTACAGGGATACTGTACTTAAGCTGGAAGGATATCTACTTAACAGGGGATATAAGAAAGAAATTTTGGATAAGACCTCATTTGAAGTTAATATGATGCGTGATAACAAAGGCAAACCATATTTTAATTGACTGTGTGTGCCTCAAGCTCCCGATAAATCTAATGAATTGAGCAGCAATAACCTTAGGCTACCTTTGACCTATGGCAACAATGTCCATCAAGTCTGTGGCATTGTGAATAAATACTGGCCAGTTCTCCTTTCAGATGAAAGGATTAAAAATATTGTTGGCGATAGGCCTACTTTTACATTTAAGAATAACCTCTCGCTAAAGAGGCAGCTGTGTTATAGATCCACTAATATATCCCGTTGCTTCTGTTCATACAGGCACTTTTCCTTGCAAACGTTGTAAAGCCTGCAACTATATCTCTAGTGATAGTGATTATAAGCATCCCATGTTAGATTTCTTTTTTAGGGCAAGGTTTTATGCAGATTGTAAATCGAAAGGTCTGATCTATCTGGCTAAATGCAGACAATGCAAAGATCGTTTTTTACAGCATCAGGGTGACATCAGACGCAATAATATGCTTAATGCATTAGCCAAGCATATTTCTTTGCATCCTGGGCATAATTTTGAATTTATGGTACTACAGATAATACCTATGAGTAAAAGGGGTGGAGATTTTAATAATAGATTAGAGCTTGCAAAAACTAAATGGATTACTAGGCTCCAGGCAGACAAATCTCCGGGTATTAATGCTGCTATACCTTTAAAGCCTTTATTGAAAAAAATGTAGATTGCATCAATGATTGATTATAATTGGTTGTTTCCCTTTGGTATTATACTATAATAAATGGTTTTAGATTTTTTATGTTGATGGATCTGATGAAGCACACTCTTGTGTGAAAGCGCTTATCCTGTGTGTTATTAATAAAAGACCTATATGTTAACAGCTTTGGTGGATGCCTAGTTCATTTATTCACTACATGAAAAGAGACATAAAGGAACTCTCTGAGCATGTAGCCCAAGCCGGTATGATCCTGACCTTGAGTAGCATCTTACCCTCACCAAGAATTATGCCAAAATATGAAGACAAGATGATCAATTTCAACAAATGGCTTAAGTACTGGTGTCATTCAAAGGGGATCCAATGCCTGTCAGCTTGGGATGATATGCTCGACAAGCCACGATGCTTCACTAGGGACGGCTTGCACCTGTCACCCCTGGGCTTTCCGATATTGGCAAAGGCTCTTGCTACCCCCATAGTGTCTTTTTTAGGCAGGGCTCAAAAGACAAACCCACCTCCATAGGTATCACAAGGGATAAGAAACTAAGAGTAATGCTACTCAATGCCAGAAGTCTAAACCTCAAGATGCCCTCAAAACTCTCCTTAGCATGGAGAACATCGATATCTGTGCAGTAACAGAAACCTGGTTCAGGGCTCCCGAGAGCACCCCAGCACTACCAGGTTATACCTCATACCATGCTTTTCAGCCCCAAAACTTGGACCGAACCACAAAGGAGGGAGTATCGATATTCATCAAAGATACCCACACCTCCAGGTTGGTGGCAAAGCACGAAGCATCAGAGACTATCCATGTGCAACTAACAGTGGGTAAAACTGCCTTCCAGTTTATAGCCTGCTACAGACCACCCTCCCAAACCCAGGAACCCCACTCAGCCTTCCTGAGAACACTGGAAAATATGAAAGTCTCTCCAAACACCATTATATTGGGCGACTTCAACTACCCAAACATAGACTGGGAGCATTACTCTAGCTCCAACACCCTAGCCCAAAGGTTCCTAGAATTTATAAACTCAAATGCTATGGAACAACTTGTTACCACTCCCACAAGAGGAGAAAACATACTGGACCTGATCATCACCAACATGGGGACTCTATGCTCCAGACCAGATATGTATCCCTCACTGGTAAGATCAGACCATAAACTAATCTCACTGGATATTCACATCCCGACCGCACCCCCTGCCCAGAAAACCACAGTGAAAAACTTCTCTAGAGCAAATTTCACACTTCTCAAAACCGAGGTGGAATCCTTCAAAGCCCCCGGGCCTGTGGAAAATATGGCCCAGACCGCAGAATCGTTTATAAACGCATTCTATGAACACCTTCAGGAATGCATGGATCATGCAATCCCAAATAAAATCAAGACCCAATCCTCCAAAGGCAGACATCCTGTCTGGTGGACCCCAGCCATAAACAAACTATACAATAGAAGGAAGAAGCTACTAAATGATAGAGCAAAATCCCAAAAAGGGAAGGCATCACTGATCAGTATTAGCAAAAAACTACGGGCACTCATAAAATTGTCTAAGGCCAGCTTCGAGAGAAAAATTGCTCAGGACACTAAGGATAATCACAAGGCTTTCTTTAGTTATGTTAGGAACCTGGGTGGTAATTCCCAGATATGCTCAGAATTAGTCCAAAATGACAAATACACTGAACCCACAGACATTGCCAACATCCTAGCTGACAGGTTCAGCGCAAACTTCTCCCCTCCCCACCAAAAGGGCAAATATCTATCCCAGCAGAGTGCTGCCCCCCTGACATCTCAGATGCTCAGGTAAGAGCCGCCCTCTCCAAAGCAAAAACACAGCATCAATGGGACCAGACGGTGTCCCGGGCTGCGTCCTACATGAACTCCAAGAAGAGCTAAACCCAAACATAAAACTACTGTTCAATCTCAGCCTTACTACAGGATATGTGCCCAAAGAGTGGTGTACAGCAACAGTGGTCCCTCTCCATAAAGGTGGTGCCTCAATGGATCCTGGAAACTATCACCCCATAAGCCTGACTAGCTTGGTCTGCAAAGCTATGGAAAGGATCATCATGGACCTCATAAATAAAGATATAGGGGACCTACAGACACTGGATCCTACCCAGTTCGGCTTTGTTAAGGGCAGATCCTGCCTCTTAAACCTGGTTGATTTCTTTGAAACAGTCACCAAGGCCATTGACGAGGGGAAGGTTGTCCACACAGCCTACCTGGACCTCGCAAAAGCCTTCGATACAATACCCCACTCGGGCATTATAGATAAGCTCACCAGCTTAAATATAAACCCCTATGTCACTAGATGGATTGCAAACAGGCTCAAGGGCAGAACCCACATGGTTAGAATTGCTGGAGTCATGTCAGACTCCAAACCAGTTACAAGTGGTGTCCCACAAGGCTCAGTCCTGGGACCTCTCTTGTTCGGTATATATTTCTCGGAGGTACAGGCCAACACGGAAGGACTATGGCTGACCAAGTTCACAGATGACTGCAAACTGGGCGCCATAATCGACTCTCCAGCCGACACAAGCATCCTCCAAAAGGACCTCATAGAAACAGACAACTGGTGCCAGAGCCATGGCCTCAAGCTAAATGCCAAAAAGTGTATAGTCATCCCCCTTGGTAAAAACAAAGTGCCCACAAATTACCACATAGGTGGTAATCCATTACGTACAGAAGAAGTAATTTGGGACCTGGGGACCCAAGTTGATATCAATCTCTCATTTGACAACCACGTAGCCAAAGTGGTTGGAAAAACATTTTATATAGCTCACCTAATCATGAAGGGATTCACATCTAGATCAGAGGAGGTCATCGTGCCTCTTTACTCATCCCTCATCAGGCCCATAATTGAGTACAATGCCCCTTTTGGGATGTACCTTACCAGACACCCGCAGCAACTGGAAAGACCCCAAAAGTACCTCACCAACAGGATCAAAGGGCTCAAACAGATGCCATATGCTGCCCGGTTAAAGAAACTCCAGCTCTACTCAGTGGCATACCGCCTGTTCAGAGGCGATCTGTGCCTGATGTATAAAGGCATGTCCAACCCGGAATTAATGGACATGCTGCACCTCAGAAAATCCAAATCCCATCGAGCTACCCGCTCGAGAGACTTGAACCTCAGCACTGAAATAAATAGGACATGCTGGAGGGACAGATTCATAACCCAGAGGCTCCCTTCACTCTGGAATAAAATCCCAGTCCAGGTTAGGCAGAGTCCCTCATTGACTCTCTTCAAGAGGAATCTTGATGAGTGGATGGGAGATCGTAGGTTTACCCCGGGTATCACTTCTGTGTCACTGTTAGACAGAGGCACAGTATACTAACCTCGAAAAAGGGCATAGCAAAATAAATTTAAAATGGGTGGTGAAAGCCAAACACATTCTGGCTAGGCTTATAAATGCCCTAGGGCAGATAGCCTAGTATGAACCTATGAACCTATTCATATCACTAGCACTCACAGAAGGGTACAGGACCAGACACTGCCAGCAGATGGTGCTATGGGACTTAAAGATGGACTAAGCAGGATCTCTAGCTTTTATTGGTTTGAAAATTGATATTTTATGACTTCTGGTAAAGCATCATGTTGAAAGCAGCTTAATTTGCAGAGCTCTGAGCAGAGGAAAAAAAGAAAACCAGTAAAAATGTATTAACGCATGAAAAAAGATATAGCAGGGGAAAGGGGAAGGAATTGTCAATGAACTTTAAGACAAGAGGTTGGGAGGGTAGCCTAATGGTTAAGGTGTTTGCCTTACAAACACAAGGTACAGGGTTTGAGTCTCACAAGGGATAATTGGCTAGGCTTAAAATGGCTCGCAAGGGCAGTTAGCCTAGTACTAACCTATGAACCTATGAACAAGGAGCAGGAAAATATGGCAGTCGGAGAACTGACTAAGACAACAGGAAGGACTGGGGCAGAGGCACACATACAAAAGTACTAGCAACACTGGAAGCAATATGACTAGAGCTGAAAGTTGTGAAAAATATCTTTGATGGACAATCTGAATGCCTAAGACAAGACGATAGGTGAAATAATAAAAGGTCTTAATGAACTTACAACAGTACTGCAGAAGATACAGAGAATGAAGAATTGAACGCAAGGGTTTAATCAGCTGAGGAGAAGTTGGGCTACCTAGAAGCAAGGGCAATCGAAGCAGAAAACTGAGTGAGAAGGAAAAATATTAAACTCAATGTGATCTCAGAGATCATGAGAACTATACTAACCTTTCCAAAAACAACCTTAACAAACTTGCCACTAGCTATAATAACATAGCCAGATTTGCTACCGGCAACCCTTTTAGAACACACCACTGTCTCAACCACAAACAATTGGGATGGTTAGAACTGCAGCACCAACTACTCTATCATCAACTTACTATAACCCAAAAGATACTTTTATACCCTAATAATATCCCAATCCTCAATAATCTGACTACCCCTTACAAAAACCTTACTACTCTTCGCCCAGCCGATAAGCTTCTAGTTTCCACTATTAAATCTAAAAACAAAGCCGGAGACTCTCTTTTTGCTAACACAGTTGGCAAGGCCTGGAACCAGCTTCCAAGTGAACTTTCTACTCTCTCTTCCACACATCTTTTTAAAAAACATCTCAAAGAACATTTTAAAACTCACAGGCTCTGCCCCTGCAATAACCCTGACTGATCTCTCCACCTTTACACGTTCCTGATATCCCTTTTATTTCTCTTCTCCAGGGTACTTTACTGCTAATTATTCTATGGCCTTTATGCTGTACTATGTTGTCCTACAAAAAAAAAAAATCACACTTTTTCATTTCTTGTGAATTTGTTCTTGATCTTCCTCTTTTGCAAATATCCCAAATAATGGTATTATCTGTATATGTTGATAGCTTTTCTATATTATTATTGTATAATAATGTCTTTACCTGTCTGCTTGGAGCTTTTCACCCCGGGCCTCTACTGAAAATGGACATGTATCCAGTTAGACTAGCCCGGTCAACAAATGTAAATAAATAAATAAATAATGGATGGGTCATACTGTGAGAAAGCAGTAAAGGACTTCTGGGAAAATGGACAAGGTTAGAGAAGAATGAGATACCGATCGAGTACGCTCACCCAGGGCAGCAGAACACAAGAAAATTGCCTATACCGATAATTGTCAGTTTACAGACTTTCTAACTACAAGGAAATATGTTATAAGAACTGTAAAAACCAGGTTAAAGACTGCAAACTGGGAAGACAGGACTATGATTTTTCATTTGAAAACAGACAAAAAAGGAATGCATTTACTCTGGTTATTTGGCCTTGCAGGGAATGTGGTTTCAAATGGATGATGCTATAGCCTGTGAATCTAAGAATATTCACACAAATCACTTGAATTTATGAGGAAACCAGTGAACCAAAGATCTGGGAACAACAATGCAGTAGAGCAAAGCAGATCAAACCAGGCAGCTGCAGACAAGGAAGATCACTGTGGCCCAAACAGAGAAATAGGATACTTCCTATTATTTTGAAAACAGCAGAGACTATGAAAAAAAATGAACATAAGGGAAGTCCGTAGGCAAAAGAGAGAGCAAACTTCAAAACAGAGAGAAGAAAAGACAACAATATTTAAAGCCTGGGCAGATTGTGAGGGAAAAACGGTAGCTGGGACCCAGAAAAATGGAACACATTGCAGCTTGGCTAATAAATTTAAAAGACTATGAACAGTAAAACAAACTGATGATTAGTTAAAAAAGTATGTGCCATGACTTGAATGTAACATTACTAAAACAAAACAGTTTACTGAACTCTTCATGACCTGTCAGTTACCTGCATAAAGATAGTTAAAATATACTGTCACACTTTAAGTGTGCATTGCAGCAAACTATGAGTTAACTGCTGCAATGCATCTTGCACTAATCGTTTTGTATTTATTTAGGCCATGTTTTGAACAAAAAGCTTTTTTAACTTTTTATTCAAACCTTGGCCTAACTAAATTTAGAATTTCCCTCAGAGATCTCAACTAAATGCTCTAACATAGATTTTAATGGGAGCATTTCTGCCATACCTCTCAACCTGGAAACATCAAAAATCTGGACAAGGCCCATGAAAAATAGGTACAAATCTGTACGCTGATTAACATCTAATTTGCATACATAATTATGTAACCCCACCCACTCCAATGGAATTGTGGGATACCAACCTTCGAACACAAACTGAAGAACAGAAAACCAAAACATGGCACCAGAGTCCCCCTGTAGCCATTCCAATGTCCCATTATTTCACCCCATTTACCATAAACACTAATGTATGCATACTGCTTTACGTCTACAATGATTTGGATTTTACAACAATGCAGAAACACTAAAAGACATCATCTGGTAAACAAAGCAATACTGTCTCACAATAAGAATAGGCTTGACATTAAAACTTCTTTGCCCTTGAAACTCAGATTCATTGAAACCCACACCACATCCAAAGAAAATGCATCTGGCCAGTGGTGGATAAAGATTACATTTGGGCTGTTTTCAAATCATTGGCCCCTTACACACAAAACAAGAAACATACATGTGTTCTTTTCTTTATACACCTTCCTGACTTTATTAAATTATATTCCTTGTATAATACAACACACATGTTAGAGTGCATTTTAAATTTATTGTTTGAACATTTTACCAGTAATCTGTAATGTAGGCAATGAAACAAAACACATGAACCAATAATGACAAAACTGCCCAATTCAGAACTTTTCCATCATAAAAGTCTACTTCCACACCCACACTATAAATAGAATGACAGTAGTGTAAGCCATAGGCATCTTGTACAGCGTCTCGCACTTATTTTCAATTTCATTTTTTTTGGGGGGGGACAAAAGGTCAAAAACCAGGGACACATTTTAAACATTGCTTGTATAATTTTGTAAAGTTGCTAGAATAACATGTTGTGCTACCATCATGCATTTCACTGGCAGGTTTTGAACCCAGGACTCTATGCACTACAGTCAGAACAACATACCACTATGCCAAATCAGCAGCTGCCTGAAAAATAGGAAGACTGAAACTTAATAGCCATCATTTAGTGAATTCATTTCTCACTTCTCAACATAGCTCTTAACCTCAACACAAAAAACATGGACAAACAACAAAGCCAATAATGGGGGAATACAAATTCAGTTCTCACTCACCATATCTCTGAACTGTTAGCACAAAAACAATAATGGGGTAATACAAATTGTGTTCTCACTTCTTATCATCTTATCATAGCTCTAAACTCTTAGCACAAAAAAAAAAAAAAATGTTCTTACCTATCATAGCTCTCTCAATTCTTAGTACAAAAAAAATCTGGACAAAGCTCAGAGCATAACTTTCAACTGTTAGCAGAACAAAATGTTCTCACTTCTCATCATAGCTCTCAACTCACTCAGAAATTGTGGTGGCTAGGGATAGTAGGCTCTTTTTAGAGCCTGAATACCTCTAGTCACCAAGAATATAGGCATAACAAAAGATACATTACATCTAGCAAATTATTACTCAGAACTTGAAGCTATTTTGCACATTACTAGCTAAAAAACAGTTTTTCTACTAAGTAGTCTATGAAATGAAGGTAACTGATTGCAAAATATTAATTCCACTTAATATGTCTGGTGTTATATTGTACTGAAAGTGTCTATGATTTACATTTGTTTGCATCCTTCAAACAGATTATGTCTGCTTTTACTGACATTGCTATTTCTAAGATTTTTTTATGTTATTGTAGACTACAGAATCCTTCCTTTTCTGTGCTGATTTGCTTACCTCACTTTAATATAATTAATTCATTAATTAGTATCTGCCATGTAGTGATACACTGTATGAAAATACTGATCTGTGCCACCACCCAGCAATGCAGCACTGCAACATAACGTATTTATTAAAAAAAAAACACTTTTCATACTCTTGACTCGCTCATGTGTCAACGCATTAAAAAGAGATGCCTGCTGGTTATGAATAATAAGGAATAATAGCTGAGGTGCTGTATATAGTTAAGAAATCAGGACTTTTGGTGGTTACCAGTCTATTGCAGCCTTGAGATAGAAGATGCAGGATTTAAAAATGCTGTATCTAGCAGCAAAGAAAGAAGTCCAATTTGCTGTCCCTTTTTATCCGTTCTTTGTAATGATCTAGATTATCATTACATACAATTAAGTTTGAAGTCCATCATTCATGAAAAAAGACAACATTCTTTACAAATGGAGACACACACACACACACACACACACACACACACACACACACACACACACACACACACACACACACACTCACCCTGAATAACGAGTGGTTGGTTCCTTACCCTGAGTAGTTCACATTTCTCTGTCGTTGCTTCCTGCCATTAATCCCTGCTCTGCCCTGAGAAGTTCCTGGCTTGCAAACTCTGCCGTTTCAGCTTTCCTGGCCTGCAGCCCTGCACACAAGTTTCTCTGCTGTTCTGTTCACCGCAAACTCTGCTGTTTCAGCTTTCCTGGCGTGCACACAAGTTTCTCTGCTGTTCTGTTCACCTTTTCAGCTTCCTGGCCTGCACACAAGTTCCTCTGCTGTTCTGTTCGATCTTCATGGCCGCACATAATTTCCTCTGCTGTAGTGGTGTTCCCCATTCCCGCCAGCTTGCAATTCAATTCAGCCAGCCGGAAATGATGATTTGAGCTCCTTGAGCTCAATTCCGACTGGCTGATAGCCTGACAGAGCTGACGTCATTGCATACGTGATGACGTCAGCTCCGACAGCACGAAAATTTAAAAAAAAGGCAAAAAAAATCAGAAATGAAGGGGTGCCACTCGGGAATCGTGGCACCCCTTCATTTGGACCCCAAAACTCGGTAAAAACTGAGTAATTCGGGACAGTTGGGAGGTCTGATTTCTGCACCTGTGCAGATTGCATCTATTAAAGTCTATGGACACATTTCACAATTTCACTGAGTTGATGTCACCGAGGTTAAAGATCATACCTAACTTTCAGTGACATCAACTTGAAGAAAACTATTTTAATGGATGTTAGGCTTTAATAAATGTTAGTGGAAAACATTCACCAATTGAGCGAAAATGCTTATCTGCACTTTATGTGCCACATGGGATGGTGCTAAAAGATAAATCACTTAGTGTGGCAATTCACTTTAAATACTGCAGGCAAAAATGACCAGTAAAAGTAATCTAAGAGATATACATTATACAGTATATAAAGTGGTAAAAGAGAATGATGGACAAAAGATAAATGCATGCAACTCATAGGCAAAGTAAAGGAAACAGATTATGAGAAGTCAATGGCAATGACAAGTGAAAGAAGGGAAAATGAGGCACACATAAATACGAGTATACATTAGGGGTAAGGCGAAGAAAGAAAATGAAACATTTATGTGATATATTGGAATAATTAAGTACATCGCTTACTAAACTCTTTTCATAATTTGCCAGTCATCTGTATTAAGAAAAAGTATTTGTGGCTAGAATGTCCACTAAAAGTGATATACACGATATGTATCATAGACTACATAAGAGGTGAAAGTGAATGGCAACCAACAGATGAATGCATGTGCCTCACTGGCAAAGTAAGGTAAACAGAAAATGATAAGTGGAAAAAATAGAAAGGAGGTAAGTATAAATAAGAATAAACAATGGGTGAAGGAAAAGAAAGAAAATGAAAAATGTATGAGATAATGGAGCAATTAAGTAGTTAAACAAAGATTAATGCAGTAAGTGTGGGTTACCAATAAAAGTTCAAAAGTAACCTTATTGTGATTCAGACCATACACAACGCACAGCTGAACAAAATTATGTTTCTCCAAGCACATGTACAAATCATATAACCACAGAAACAAAAACATGTATACAACATCAGTGACAACAGTTTCAAGTGAAGGCACAGAAAGAACAAAGCTCCAGCAACCACGATCTCTGACAATCCAGTCCATCTACATCGCTGCCAACTCCCTCTCCAATACCAGCATATCCCAAGTCCAATCTGATCCCCTTCAACATCATAGACTGCGAAGCCTGGCAGACAAAAATCAGGCATATGCTACTGTGTTCGGAGCAACCGTCACTACCTGAAGGCCTGAATTGCCAGAGCCAGCACAGTGATCTTCCAACAGCCCAACCATCCACACCACTACAGTCACCACTACATCGCAGGCACAATCAGCAGCCTCCGATCAAACCTGGATCTCTCAGACCAACAAACAAATCCGGTCCCCTAAATCAAACCTGGCTGCCAAATCTGATAACCGCTTTCCGCCCTCTGCACTATGCACTCACACAACTTCAACACTGAGGCTCAAAATTTCCTTTTTCAGTTCAGTTCAGTGACATCATAAACTCAACACAACAACATGGACATCACAGACACTTGTCCAGGTCAAGTGGACCACTCAGCACACTACAACTTATAAAAAAATTGACAAAAAAACCCATAAAAACACAAATGTACATTGCGAGCCACAGAGGCCGCTGCCTTGCAAGGCACCACCATCTTGAAAAGTGAGGGCACATGGGAGCTATAACAGTTAAAGGGTCCAGATACAACATTTGATAACTCCCTAATAAGTCTAAACTGAACAGGACTGGAAAGGAGTTGAGGTAGAAGACAAGGAAGCCTGTATGTACACACAACTGGTGATACAATATAAGTTGAAGAAAAAGTGGAGCAAGTCTATGACACATCTAACACATACAAGAGGACAACTACACTGAACACAGACTCTAGAGTAGCAAAATGGAGGGGTAACAAGGAAGAAGCAAACAAGGACCAAAATATGCATACAGCCAGTGGATGAAGCTAGGAAGTAAGGCACAGTCATGGTTATGACAGAGAAATGGTCAAGCCATGAAGCCTGTCGAACAGAGAGAAATTAACTCTGTGCAGGGAAGTGACAATTATAAATATGTTTATACTTCAGAAAGAAATGTTAATAAACTGGGAGGGTGGAAGATTAAGTCACTGCTGCGGATAAGAAACTAGAAGGGAAGATGAAGGAAAACAGAAAAGAGTAATTAAATAGAGGTAAAATAATAGTAAAAATGTGAGAGTTTTGGGAATTAAAGCAAGAAATATTAATGGATTAGGAAACAAAAAAAAAAAGGGAGAGAATACTGACAACCCTGAGAAGAACAAAGGCACAAATACTAACACTACAAGAGACCCAACTTAATACTGAGGAACACATATGACTGAGGGGCAGGGGATATAAAATAGAGGCAAGTGCTTCTTGGTGGAAGAAGAAACTGAGAGAGGTAATAATAAAGAAGATGCTCCCAAACAAACACAGGATAAAACTGAAAGGAGGAAAAAAAACACAATTATAGTATACATTTCACCCAATACAACAATAAAGGAAATGCAAGGAATAGTGAAGGAGACAGTAAAATTGTAAGAAGGTCTAGCAATAACTCTGGGGGACTAGAATACTACAGTAAACAGAGATGAAGTAGAAGAAGGTCCAAGGGTGAGAAAACTAACAAATGACAGTAGATTTGTGAGGAATTTTATAAGATCGGTAGTTTTAACAGATGTGAAGGAAACTGTTACAGGGATGCAGAAAGGAATGGACACATCGAACAAATTAATAAAGACAAAAGCTAAAATTATGGTAATAAATAAAAGAGGGTTGGATAAAGAGACAGAGGAATGGGGGGGGGGGTCCAAATAAAATACTTGCGAATCAAACTTAGAAACACAATAGATGAGCCTAAACAGAAAACATATGAGGAAATACATGGTAGGTTTAAGCAGCAAATAGAAAGATGGAAGCCAGTAAACCTGGATTTAGATCAGCAAGTACAAGTCTTATAGTTGTGTATTATATCCTAGTTCATGTATCCAAGGAAAACATTTTGGGAACTGCCATAAAAAAAGTACTACAGAAAGTAAAGCAGATAAAGATGGAGTTCTTATAGGAAGGAAGAAAACCCAGGAAAGCAGGGGATAAAATTAGTGAAGTGACAGGAAAAACCACAACTAAGAGTGCCTGACCTTAAGGAACATTTAATAGCATGTCTGACAGTGAACGCATCATGAAAGGTGGCTACAGATTATAAGGTGGAATGGAAACAAATGATAAAGGAGAAGGACAGGGATCTGAGCGAGGGTAAGGGTGTAATAGAAGCAATGTTAGGAAAACCGCAAGAAGAGGTTGATATGCCTTCTAGGTTATGAAGAAGTGATACCAGAAAAAAGGAAATGATAGGGCTAATTTTGAAAATGGGGAAGAGGGAAAAGGCACTAACAGGAAAAGTAGAACTATTAGAAAGCATGATGAAGGAAGACAGTAGGGTGGTGAAAGGGAACAAATAGAAACAAATCCAAAAAGATGGGAAGGATTGCTGGGGGTTAATATTACAGGAGGGGAGTAAGTATGAATGGACACAGTGATAGAGCGAGGAAATAAGAAGGAAAGGGATATTGTAACTAGTTAATTATCCTAGGCTGAGAATGGTTAGAATGCATAAAAAGGGAAGGAAAGTTATACATGAGAGAAGTAAAGAGACAGAATTACAGATACGAATGGTAAAGAGAAAGCAAAATAGCCAAAATAATGGAGAAACAGTGCCAACAATGGGGGGTGGGGTGGGCACAAAGATCTGCCACCAGAGATGACAGAAAAGGTAAAGAGAATGAAGGATACAAGAGGGCAAGTATTAACTGGAAAATAAAAGGCTAACATGAAATAAAAATGCAAACATGGACTTGGCTAAATAACATAAAATAATAGCAAAACATGATGAAGAAGAAAGCGGTAGCATGAAGAAATGATGATGGTTACTTTTAAAATAAAGAGTAAATATCAAAGAAAGATGTGTAACTACCGGTTCTGGGCATTCAAATCTGCTGAAGAATGATGGAAATTATACAATGACTCCCTATAAATATTCAAAAATGTGCACGCTGATTGGCCCAGTCCAACCAGCGTGCCCGTTGTAAATCCCACAATATATCAATGGAAAAAGTTCCTGTCGCCCGGACTTTTTTCCATTGGTATAAAGTGCCCCAAAACCTTGTTTGTAACAATTAAAAAGAAAAGAGAGAGAAATGGAGACTTTCTTTTCTCCGTTGCTTCCGTTTCAAGCATTAATGTACTGGACATGCGTGGGAAAGCAAGTCCCATACACATGCGCAGTACATCAAAACGAAGAAGCGGTATACCACAACTGGTAGAAGAACAGTAATCCGCCATTATACAAAGACATTATTTAAGAAAAGTGCATTTTTTTTTCCTTAAATAATGTCATTGTATAATAGCAATAACCGACTCCATAGTTGTGGTATATTGAAGATTTATCCACGGTTGCCTTTGTTTAATCACTCGGGCGTTTAAACCACACCAACCGTGGGTAAATCTTCAATATACCACACCATGTCGTCAGTTATTGCTTAAATATTTAATGATAAATAAATGGAAAATCACTGGTTGAAATAAAAAAAAAACACCCCATACATGAGAACTACTAAGAAAAGGTATATAGTCACTGGATATGAGTGTGTGAAAATAAAGCTTGAAATCTGTTAAAAAAAAAAAAAAAAAAAAAAAAAAAGAAAAGAAAGAAAACTGACATTTTATGAAGGGAGATAATCTAACACGTTTATGTAAGGAGACCTTTATTTCAAAAACATTCCATCATTTTGTGCCTTTAAGCCAGGAAGATAGGCAACTATACAATGAAACAGAAGTACAACAAATCCTACTGAGAAAACAGAAATAGCCATCACATGCCTTCCTTTAGTCTTTTTTTATTTTCTTATTTTTTTTCAAATGCCTTCAGTCTTAGTCAGCAAACTAGGTCTAAACATTTATGACAGGCTGTACGATGTACCTTATAATTATGTTTCAGTAAGGATGCAGTACACATATGAAATGTAGAAAAGGTGAACTAAGCTAACTCATTGACACCACTGGAGCTCAGGAAGTTTGCACTGTAACTTCCAATGGGCAGAGCCTAAGCCTGTTCACAGAATCAAATATGTCCTCACATTTCAAACAAATGTTCATATTTCTGGAACTATAGGGGTTATGAAAGAAGTATAAATGACAAACTCTTCAGCAGAAACAATTTTTATAGTGGTAGAATTCTTTGGGTTCTAGGTCTTAAACCAAATTTTATAAGTCACAGTAAACACAATAACTATTACATTTGTAATGTTTTGCAAACAACTTACAAGATCTTAGCAACCACTCAAGTTACATACATACTTACTGTCAGTAGCATTTTAATCATCTAGCTGAGAGCTTTCATATGAGGCTAAGATGTTCTGTCTGTCTTACTTTCTTGTTGAGATCCTTAGAAAACTATGAAAATTATATTTAAATTAATATAATAAAAACAACAGTTAATATCTATTTACCTGCACTAGATAGAGGCCAAATATTAGTGCAGTTGAGTTTGCCAATGTGTAAGCTTTAAGTTGAACTATTTTAAAACCTTATACATAGCATGGTTTTGGAATTATTGATGCAAATATGAACAAGCAATATTTGATGCCTAGAGACGTCAGTAGGAGTTAACTGCAGATGCACTTGGAAGTGTCACTTGGATGTAATGAATTAAATACAGTTATTTTTTAGAAAATAAATGTAAAAATGTCTTTCCAATAAAAATGTGCAATATGTATAATAATTATACAGTTGTTTTCATTTGTAAAATGTACTACAACTATTAACAAATTTTCCTAAGCATACCAACTTCTTTCAAAGGCCATAGCCATAAACTGATTGCACTTCCAATAGAACTTTGCAACTTTGGCTTACATTTAACATGTAAGCTTCCTGTCTGCAGACAGGAAATTCAGAATTTTATCTTCTTTTTTTTCTTTAAAACAGCTTTATTAAATTTTCACAATACATGTAAATATTTTCATAAAATTTTAACAAATATTCAATTTGAAGGTATAAAGAACTAAACAACAGTAAACAAACATAACCAAAGTACTTAAAAAGACGTTCAGAAAATACTTCATGTAAATGTTGATGCATATTTCAAACTCTTAAATAAACAAATTATTTCCCAATAACTCATATAATTTACTCCACAAGTTATATAAAGATGTGTCTTTGACGGATCTTGACTTGATGGTTAATAATTCTAGATGACAGACTTCAGTAAGAAGATTTTTAAATTCCTGAAATGAGGGAGAAGTATCTGATTTCCAATTTTGTGTTATGATTTTCCTCGCAACAGCCAATACAGCCCAAACCAAATAAAACTTATTTTCTTTAACACATTCAGGTAAACCATAGACTTAGAAAGTGTAAAATTAGGAAATTCAAAAATTTTAATCAATTCACAGTGGAACTATTGAGGTAAAGCCTGTTTTTGCATTACTTCTAGGATATGCAGTTTGCTTTCTAAATTGAATGTTCATCTGGAATTTGCTGACTGTGAGTCTTCTAAATGTAGCTAAAAGTCAGAGCTAGTAGATTACAGCAAGACTTCAGCTAGCAATAGTAACAGAAACAAATAGCTAGTGTTACAGGCTGCCATCTGTTTGTTTAAACCTTTTTTATACTTCTCTGTGCAACTATATATATATATATATATATATATATATATAAAATATTATTATAAATAAAGAATCCCATTATTCACCTTAAACAGCATGAGGCTAAAGGCTTATTTATTAGCAAAAAGACATATGCAAAGAATTAGCAGAGTATTAACTGTTGGCATCCACATTTTGAAGCGTGACTGTTTTAGTCATAGTTACCAAATGGTTTATTTTTAGAGTGGACAGCAGTTATGTTCCTGGTGTGCTAAACTTCTCTAGATGGTGGTGGTGAGTTACCTTAAAGACAGGGAAATAGGTTTCAACACTAAGAATTTATCATTTGATCCTCCAGGGAGCCTTGTGTGTGTGTGTGTGTGTGTGTGTGTGTGTGTGTGTGTGTGTGTGTGTGTGTGTGTGTGTGTGTGTGTGTGTGTGTGTGTGTGTGTGTGTAGTTATCTTGACCAACTTTTAGAACTGGAAGGCATAGATCTGAGAGTAAGGTGGGTTAAACCCCAGAAGGCCAGCAATTGTAACTGTACTATGCAGATGGGTAGTATAACACTTATCTGGGCATAGCAGCTATTGCTCATAACCTCAGGCAGCAGTGAACATTTGCCATACACTCTTAAGATTGCATGCCCTCAAATACTACTCTAGGCAGTGTAGATGATAAAACCATAGCCCGTATGTCACACTAACTGCTGGCAGTGGTGCAGATTTAAAGTCCCTACACTGACACATTAGCTTTCAGTGGTATGGATAGTGTAAAATGGACTTCTATAGCTTGAAAAAATAGTTTTGCCACAAATAATTGCATGTGTGTGTTTGTGTGTGTGTGTGTGTGTGCGTGTGTGTGTGTATGTGTCTATCCTTGAAAGTGCAAGGTAAATATACAGAAGTAGACACTGCACATCATTTTTTTTAAGATAGAGTGATTTAGAAAATAAACAAACTGAGCTCTGAAGAGTAAATAAAATATCAATGTCACTGCTGGTTAAAGAACACAAAACACAGCTAGCAAGTTGGTGTGACCAATGGGGGATCTAGCAAGTTGGTGTGACCAGTGAGTCGACAGCTTCTTGAGTACAGTAGTGGTTGCAGTTTATACACTGTCTACTGAGCCCAGACATACAACCTGACAGTATCTGCAATTGTAGCAAAACAAATCGATACGGTCCCAGAGTATCTTAAGATACAGCTTGAAATGAGCAGCAAAAACAAGACGTGAAGCTGAAAAATGAACTGCCTGGTGACTGAAGCAGGCGACAGTAAAACAGCTTAAGGTGCAAAAAGAAGAAACAGTAGAAAAAGACCAAAGTCATATAGGAGGAAAGTGTTGGAATGAAACAGCCATTGTATAAGAAAGAGCAGAGTACACAGCAGAAAAAAAGAAACGCTCATCTGTCACCAAATGCATGTGAGCAATGGGGGTGAAATCCCAGCACTGGATGCCAAAGTCAGTAAATTGCCTACTCACTATAAACACAGGGATATCTGATAGTTTTATTCAGGTATTTGAATGTTCATGCAATCAGCAACAAACTGACTATGGGCAAAGAGTGAGGTTTTAACCTTTCTGATTAAAGGCAAATTTATCCATGTAATAATATGAACAGTTTTGATCACACTAAGTACTTGAAAGTTTAAAATGCATTTTTAAACTAAACCCTGAACCTTTCAAAAAACTCAGAGAACATAAAAGAAAGGCAGGGGACAGCTTTAAGTGATTCTGCAGGAATAAACAGAGGTAAGTGGATGTCAAATTACTACTTTTGAAATGCTTGGGGACATAAGGGAACAAGCAATCAGTACTTTGCATGAGGATATGAGAATCTAGCTAACAGATCAGTCAGAAGCATCACAGCAAGATTCCCTACACAAAATGGACAGCCACTGGTTCAAATATACACCAGGTTCTTGGGGTAAATGTTTCAAATATAACCAAGTGAGGTACACATTACCCATAAGTCCACAAAGACAGGGTGGGGAACAAAAAGAAAGGAGGGGGGGTATCCATATTCATCAAGGACACCCACACCTCAAGACTGGTGGCAACGCACGATGCATCGGAGACCATCCAGGTGCAATTAACCATAGGCAAGACTGCTCTGCAAATTGTAGCATGTTACAGGCCACCCTCACAAACTCAGGAACCTCACATGGCCTTCCTGAAAACACTAGAGGGGATAAATGTATCACCAAACACCATCATACTAGGTGACTTCAATTACCCTAATATAGACTGGGAACACTACTCAAGCCCAAACACCCTAGCCCAAAAGTTCCTGGAATTCATAAACTCAAATGCCATGGAACAACTAGTCACCATCCCCACAAGAGGAGATAACATACTTGATCTCATCATCACGAACATGGGAGCACAATGTTCAACACCGGAGGTGTACCCCTCACTGGTGAGATCAGACCACAAACTAATCTCGCTGGAGGTCCTCATCCCACCCCCACCTGAAATAAAAAAGACCACAGTAAAGAACTTCTCAAAAGCCGACTTCACCCTTCTAAAGACTAGTGTGGTCTCCTTTAAGGCCCCCGAGCCGGCGGAAAACAGTACTCAAGCCGCTGAATCACTTACAAATGCCTTCTACCAGCACCTGCAGGACTGCATGGATAAGGCAATCCCAAGCAAAACAAAGACTCTTTGTACCAAAGGCAAGCGTCCAGTCTGGTGGACCCCAGCCATAAACAAACTCTACAACAAAAGGAGGAAGCTACTACAAGATAGAGCAAAATCCTTAAAAGGTAAGACACCCTTGATCACTATAAGTAAAAAACTAAGAGCTCTCATAAAATCATCCAAAGCAAATTTCGAGAGAAAAATAGCTAAAGACTCAAAAGACAATCATAAGGCATTCTTTAGCTATGTTAGAAACCTGGGAGGAAACTCCCAGATATGCTCAGAGCTAGTTCAAAATGATGTGAAGATTACTGATCCTACAGACATTGCCAACATACTGGCTGACAGGTTCAGTGCAAACTTCTCCCCTCCCCAAAAGGAGAGATATCTATACCAAACGATTGCAGCCCCCAAACATCTCCAGCGCCCAAGTGAGAACTGCTCTCTCCAAAGCAAAAACACAGCATCCATGGGACCTGATGGTGTCCCCGGCTGTGTGCTCCATGAACTCAATGAGGAATTAAACCCACAGCTAGGACAGCTGTTTAATCAAAGTCTTACCTCTGGATACGCACCCAGGAGTGGCGCACTGCAACTGTGGTACCACTTCACAAAGGCGGTGCCTCCACCGACCCTGGAAATTACCGCCCATTAGCTTGACAAGCCTTATCTGCAAAGCCATGGAGAGGATCATAATGGACCTCATAAATAAAGACATAGGAATTTGCAGACTTTGGATCCAACCCAGTTTGGCTTTGTCAAAGGCAGATCATGCCTTTTAAACTTGGTTGACTTTTTCAAACAGTCACCAAAGCCATTGATGAGGGAAAGGCAGTCCATACAGCCTACCTCGATCTGGCTAAGGCCTTCGATACAATACCCCATTCGGGTATCATTGAAAAACTCATCAGCTTAAATGTCAACCCATACATCACAAGATGGGTTGCAAACTGGCTGAGTGACAGAACCCACAGGGTCAGAGCTGCTGGCGCCATGTCAGACTCAAAGCCTGTCACAAGTGGTGTCCCACAGGGCTCAGTCCTGGGCCCACTCTTGTTTGGCATCTACTTTTCCAAGTACAAGCAAACACAGGAGGGTTATGGCTGACAAAGTTTGCAGATGACTGCAAACTGGGCGCCATAGTAGAAAACACATCTGACACAGATATCCTTCAGAAGGGTCTCACAGAAACGGATAACTGGTGCCAGAGCCACGGCCTAAAGTTAAATGCCAAAAATGCATAGTCATACCCTTCGGGAAAACAAGGTTACCCCTAGCTACCAAATAGGTGGCAATCCACTGAGCACAGAAGAAGTTATCAGGGACCTGGGGACCCAGGTTGATAGTAGTCTGTCATTCGACACCCATGTAGCTAAAGTAGTTAGGAAGACCTTCTACATTGCCCACCTTATCATGAAGGGATTCTCATCTAGATCAAGGGAGGTCATAGTCTCCCTTTACTCATCACTCATCAGACCAATGATTGAGTACAATGCCCCATTCGGAATGTATCTGACCCGACACTTGCAGCAGCTGGAGAGGCCACAAAGTTCCTCACCAAAAGGATAAAGGGTCTCAAAATCTGTCCTATGCTGCCCGACTGAAAGAACTCCAGCTCTATTCAGTCGCCACCGCTTGCTCAGAGGTGACCTTTGCCTAACATACAAGGCCATGTCAAACCCAGATTTGATGAATATGCTTCACCTCAAAAATCTAGATCCATCAGAGCCACAAGGGCGGAGACTTAAACCTTGACACGGCTATTAATAGGACATGCTGGAGGGATAGATTCATCACCCAAAGACTCCCTATGCTGTGGAACAAAATCCCGGTACATGTGAGGCAGAGCACCTCGCTGGCCTTGTTCAAGAGAAATCTTGACCAATGGATGGGAGATCGCAGATATACCCCAGGGATTACCTCAGTGTCACTGCTCGACAGAGGCACAGAAAAATAATGGGTATAGTTCCCCATACTAAAGGGGTGGCGTAAGCCACAAAACGATGGGCTAGGCTTGTAAATGCCCTCGGGCAGATAGCCTAGTATGAACCTATGAACCTATGAGGTTGTTAACAGAGATGGCACTTATGTAGTGATAGAGTATACTGAGTGTGTAGTTACTACAGATTACCACTAGGGCATGAATCCCCTCCTGGTGGATGGAAAAGAAGCTGCTATTAATGATACTGCATCAGATATAACAGTTGCTAAGACTGCACCTGTTATGTGCATTACTTTCCTGGATAGTCAACACTAGTCAAGGCCAAGGAAGGGACACCTCTTCAGGTACCACTGGCTAGAGTCCAGATAGAATGCGAAAGGGTATGGGAAACAAGCAGGTGTTAGTGTTTGACGATATCCCAGCAGGTGTTTTAATATGCAATGATTTTGATAATGAAGTAGAGTACTGTGCAATTACATGCAACTATGATTCAAAATAAGTGCATGGGGAAAGTAGTGGGGTGTGGAGCCTAGCCAATTGCCATAGTTGCAGAGGCTGATGATATGGCAACTTCAAGGAAAGAGCTAGGTGGCAGCAGCCCATGTGTCACACTAACTGGTGGCAGTGCTGCAGATTTAAACAGATTTAAAGTCTTAAGTTTGAATCTGAGCTACAGATATCAAAAGGCACTCGGCTGCTTTTGAAAGGGTGTACCTCAGGGAAACAAATGGATAGTAGACGCAAGCTTAAATATGTGCTGCCAAAAGTTAAAAGATTTCCTTTTGCAGGACAGCTGGGAGGATAACAAATGGAGCTGAAACAGACCCAACTACTCAATCCCACCTTAAAGAAATGGAAAGAGGTAGCCAAGAAGGCTCCCGACCCTCAAGGACAGGAGAAATCTGTATAGTGGGACAAGAGGTTACTGGAAAGAGAACACACTCATGAAGTTTGGCTAGGGTAAGAAGTGATATAATTGTTGGTGGTCCCAAGGACCTGCCATTGGTCATTTATGACCATAGACCAGTATATTCCTTTTTCAACACATATGGACATAAAGTAAAGAAAAAAAGCTTATGCAAAAAATGTTACTGGCTAAGCATTGCTGGTACTGCAAGACATGAACAGTATCAAATGGTTAACATGATGGCAATCAAAGCAATGTCATTTTTGGTGCTGTGATGTTTTATTGAGGGAATATTTTAGAGTACACCCATGGATATTGTGGGACCTCAAAGTACCCCAAGCACACAGGTAAGAGGTCTATTCTGATGGCAGTAGACTGTGCTGCTAGTTACCCTGAGACACTGGTGCTGTTTTCTACTGGGGTACAAAGGGTGTCAAATGCTGTGCTGAAAATATTCAACATGTTGGGGTTTCCCCAGGAAATACTGACAGAACTGCTAACTTCATGTCAGACCTGCTGACCTGTTTATGGAAATGCTGTGGGATAAAGGAGTTAAAATCTACTACCTACTACTCAAAAATTGTTTGGAGAGATTGGAGAGACTGAACTGAGAGAATTTACAGACTAGTTTAAGCAAGAAGGGGAGAACTACTTGCCCATTTCTTCCTTGCATACAGAGATGCATCCCAAGAATCCATGTTTTCTACGATTTGGCCTACTTTATAGCTACAGCTATTTCAGATGACCCTTAAACTTAATCTTTGATGACTCGAAGAATGAATGAAATTCCCCCATGGAGCCTTTTGGGGTGTATGTCATACATTTCAGGGCTGAGTATGGGCAAATCATAAGTACCATGCACAAGCACAGAACAGCAAAATACCTGGTACTACTGGAAAGTTGCAACCCAGGAATACAAATAGCAACGGTACTTACTCCTGCTAAACATTAACTACAAGCAGCATGGCAGAGTCCTTTCATCATTGTGAAAAAGATGAGAAAAGTTAATTATGTGCTGGGGTTACCAGGTAGTAAGCAGAAGAAAAACTCTACCATATTAACACAATGAAGCACTAACATGATAGACAAATAGTTCTTTAGTACCTGCAGTAAGTTATAGGACAATCAGCCAGAGATCTTGTGGTACGCCTTAGTGACAGCCTGACAGTTCAGCCGACAGGATAGTGCTGTCACAACAGCTATACCCTACCCAGGTTTAGGAAGTCAGAACACTACTAAAGGAGTTTGGAGACACATTCACTGCTAAAACAGGATGCACTTAAAACAGGATGCACTTAACTGATGGAGCAACAAATAGAAAGAGGACTCAATGACAAACAAACTAAGACAATGAAACGCCAAGCACAAATGGTGTAAGTGTCCTAACCTGTTACCAAAAATGCAAATGGCCCTGAGTCATAACCTGTTACTACAAATGTAAATGGCCTTTTCCAGACATAGAATTTGGTAGTTTAGTTAGAAATTTATTTTAACCCTCCAAGTTTTATTTCTTAGCATTATCTCAAGAAAACTCACTTGAGTTAGAAAAAGGGGAAGAAGTGTGGCAGGTTTAGATTATTTGAAACTTACAGCTGTCAGTAAGGGAGCAGTAAGGTAAAATGTAGAAAAGCAGGACTTTGTTCAGTTAAATTATTTTTTTTTTCAGAAAAACATGCAACAGCTATACAACATCTGTAATTATTGCTTCCAGTAAATCTTGCAATGCATAAATGTACAAGCTCTATAAGAAATGTACAGCTGTATAAGAGCCTTGAACTGATTTAACATGCATTACAGAACACTTTTTATTAAGTCTATCTATTCCTTTTCAAACGCTATTGGAATAAATGTAATACATTTCCAGCAGAAATGCGTGACTGCACAAACAAGAAGTTTTATTTCATGACATCTCAAACTCAAATGAACATGAGATCTACATGAGGACAAGCACATTTACCTCATTAAAGCATTTGGGAACCTGTTGCTGGCTCTTGTTTGTTCCTGTTCTGCTGTTGGGCCGTGCAAGCTTGAACGTGCGTGGGTTAGTGTGTCACTGTGTGTGTTCCTCGCTGTTGGTGTTGGCTCCCTGGCTGTTGCTGAGATGACTCCTCTCCTTTTGGAGAGTGTATGTGTCTTTGACACTATTTTACCTCATTAAAGCACTTGGGAACCTGTTGCTGGCTCTTGTTTGTTCCTGTTCTGCTGTTGGGCCGTGCAAGCTTGAACGTGCGTGGGTTAGTGTGTCACTGTGTGTGTTCCTCGCTGTTGGTGTTGGCTCCCTGGCTGTTGCTGAGATGACTCCTCTCCTTTTGGAGAGTGTATGTGTCTTTGACACTATTTTACCTCATTAAAGCATTTGGGAACCTGTTGCTGGCTCTTGTTTGTTCCTGACAAGCACATTTAGCCCATGGCCACAATCTGCAAAACAAAAAGAAAGGCAGTCTATGCTGTTAGAAATCCACTGCAGTAACTTCCTTCTCCTATGCTGGTTTCAGTGCCGTTTAAGGCCTAAATGCTGCAAATTCAAGACTCATGTTACATTAGAAATCCACACCAAATGGGAAATTCAGAATGGAACATGAAAACTCAAATTCAGACTGCAGCTGTTGAAAAGCAGACAGTCTTTGCCTTACTTCTGGAATGCGAACTGGACTTTTTGTACCAAAAGCTCATTTCTGAAATTAACTGCCCAAGACTTCTACCAATATGAAATAGTCTTAAAAGACAGAGGGAAAAGACTGCAAAGTATTTAGCTAGTTGTTGTAGTAGGGTCAGATATCGGATCTGCCTCCTGCTTGTTTAAACTCTGTCATGTACTTCTCTGTGCAACTCTGCATCTGCAGTTATATTTAATGGTCAAGCTGCAGTGTGTAATTATAATTATTTAAAATTGAATTACTTAATTTTAAGTAAAGACTCTCATTATTCAACTTCAACAACCTGTGGATGATAGTTTATCTATTAGTATAGATGTATGTGCAAGGAACTGGTGAACTATTAACTGTAGAAACTTCTTTTCAAACAGCAAGTGTTTTAGCCATACCTACCAAATGGTTATATTATGGTTGGCGTATTGTAAGAGGGGAGAATAATTATGTTCTTGATGTACTAAAGTAGTCTCGTTGATGGTAGTCTTACCACAAAAACAGAAAAAGGGGTGTTGATACTGGAAAGGTATCTGTGGCCCTTAGTAAACACTGTGTGTGTGTGTGTGTGTGTGTGTGTGTGTGTGTGTGTGTGCGTGCGTGCGTGTGTATGTGTGTGTGTGTCTGTGTGCGTGCATGTATACATCTATTTTATATTTATTTATTTATTTTATTTTACATTTGTTGACTGGGCTAGTCCAACTGGATACATGTCCATTTTTCAGTGGAGGCCCAGGGAGAAAAGCTCCACATTTCAGAATAGAATCACAATAACATAAGTACATTACTAAGATTTTACAAATGTTACTAGTAAATAAATTTTAGCTAACAGTATACTAGTAAATACATTTTAGCTTAAGAGTAAGGAAAAAGTCTTCTAAGCTAACAAATCATGTATGGATATACATACAACAAAATATAAGGTAAGTAAAATTGAGCACTATTTGAACTTTAAGAAGGTTTTACAAACAATGATGTTAGTAGAAAAAGGAATAACTAGTTTGTGTGAGTGAGAAGAATAGGGTCAGGAGACAGTGCAGGAAGTTAGTCTGGGTTTGCACAGGGGCATAGCCAGTGCGATTTAAGGTATGGTTTGAGTTTGGATTTAAATAGGGTAGTAGAAGGTAGGGAGATTAGATCAGTAGGGAATATATATATTATTATTCAGACTTTCAGTAAATGTAATATGCCACCAAAAGACAATGCTCAAAATCCTAGGAAGGCAGTGGTTATAACTCTGTTCTGTATCTGCTCAGTCTAAGGCTTTCTTGGGTGTGGCATGGGCTGGTCATAACCTGAGGCAGTAGTCCACATTTGCTGAATGCTCTTAGGTTTGTATTTGGCATTTGTTGTTGATAACAAAAAAGCAGCAATACATGATCTTAAAGGTAAACTGCCTTCACATTATAGTGCAAGAAGTGGTGTGGATTGTGAGAAAGTATCCCATCACTTACAAACATATTAGCATTAGTATTACAGATTTAAAGCCTGTACTCTAATGACACCTATAACATAACACAATACACTTAGAATTTACATTGTGGTAAATGAGGGACTCTCTGACAACTCTGTAGAAATGCCATAACCAAGAAATCACTATTTAAGGAACTATATACAACAGACTCCAGTGTGGCTATTATAATTATGGTAAGTGATTAACATAAGTCACTGCTTAGAATACAAAATGTGCTACAGAAAGCTCATGGTATAAGAACACAGGAACAAAACTAGGCAAGTGATTACAAAGAGCATAAGGTGCCTAGCTATATACACCTTTAGGATGGCACACTTAAATGTTTGTGCCACCCTTTTCAAACACTTAATAGTATTCACATTCCAAATCGAGCAGAGCTGTCCAGCTGATGAATCTGGGAATCTTGAGGCAATGTTACAACTGCCTCATGTACACAGACAACCCTCTCCTCCTCCCAACAAATTCCAACACATGTGAGATGCAACCATATAGCCAAACTGGAGGCTAAGCTCTCTCAACTCAGTACTGGCATAATCAGTCAGGAGGAGAAGGAAACCACACTCACTACAATTCCAGTCTCACATAGACCTACCACGACATCAAACCAAACACATAATCACACAAAAACATACTCGGAGGCTCTAAATAAAGATCTGCCTAAGCAGCAGAGACCTCCAAAGCAGACACCCAAGCAACCGCTACCCCAAAACAAAACACGTGCAACACATATCTCACAAAGCCAGTGTGCCGAACAGTCACAGCCCTTAAGACTAAACAACACACCTGATACACTTGTAATAGGTGACTCTATCGTCAGGCACACTGACGTCCCGCTCACCAGGCTGAACAAGGAGAGGGTCATGGTGAGCAGCCTGTCGGGCGCTAGGATCCGCCACATAACACAAGCACTCAGGTCACTCCAAGGCAAGTACAAATATGACTCAGTCATTGTCCATGCTGGTGTGAATGACCTGAGACGTACCTCCCTGGACTACATGAAAGGAGACATAGAGGAGCTCTCTGAGCATGTAGCCCAGGCCGGTATGACCCTGACCTTGAGTAGCATCGTACCCTCACCAAGAATGATGCCACAATATGAAGACAAGATGATCAATTTCAACAATTGGCTTAAGTACTGGTGTCATTCAAAGGGGATCCAATGCCTGTCAGCTTGGGATGATATGCTCAACAAGCCACGATGCTTCGCTAGGGACGGCTTGCATCTGTCACCCCTGGGCTTTCGGATATTGGCAAAGGCTCTTGCTACCCCCATAGTGCCTTTTTTAGGCAAGGCTCAAAAGACAAAACCACCTCCATAGGTATCACAAGGGATAAGAAACTAAGAGTAATGCTACTCAACGCCAGAAGTCTAAACCTCAAGATGCACGCACTCGAAACTCTCCTTAGCATGGAGAACATCGATATCTGTGCAGTAACAGAAACCTGGTTCAGGGCTCCTGAGAGCACCCCAGCACTACCAGGTTATACCTCATACCATGCTTTTCGCCCCAAAACTTGGACCGAACCACAAAAGGAGGGGAGTATCGATATTCATCAAAGATACCCACACCTCCAGGTTGGTGGCAAAGCACGAAGCATCAGAGACTATCCATGTGCAACTAACAGTGGGTAAAACTGCCTTCCAGTTTATAGCCTGCTACAGACCACCCTCCAACCCAGGAACCCCACTCGGCCTTCCTGAGAACACTGGAAAATATGAAGGTCCTCCAAACACCATTATATTGGGCGACTTCAACTACCCAAACATAGACTGGGAGCATTACTCTAGCTCCAACACCCTAGCCCAAAGGTTCCTAGAATTTATAAACTCAAATGCTATGGAACAACTTGTTACCACTCCCACAAGAGGGGAAAACATACTGGACCTGATCATCACCAACATGGGGACTCTATGCTCCAGACCAGAAGTGTATCCCTCACTGGTAAGATCAGACCATAAACTAATCTCACTGGATATTCACATCCCGACCCCACCCCCTGCCTAGAAAACCACAGTGAAAAACTTCTCTAAAGCAAATTTCGCACTCCTCAAAACCGAGGTGGAATCCTTCAAAGCCCCCGGGCCTATGGAAAATACGGCCCAGACTGCAGAATCCTTTATAAACGCATTCTATGAACACCTTCAGGAATGCATGGCTCATGCAATCCCAAATAAAACCAAGACCCAATCCTCCAAAGGCAGACGTCCTGTCTGGTGGACCCCAGCCATAAACAAACTATACAATAGAAGGAGGAAGCTACTAAATGATAGAGCAAAATCCCAAAAAGGGAAGGCATCACTGATCAGTATTAGCAAAAAACTACGGGCACTCATAAAATTGTCTAAGGCCAGCTTCGAGAGAAAAATTGCACAGGACACTAAGGATAATCACAAGGCTTTCTTTAGTTATGTTAGGAACTTGGGTGGTAATTCCCAGATATGCTCAGAATTAGTCCAAAATGACAAAAAATACACTGAACCCACAGACATTGCCAACATCCTAGCTGACAGGTTCAGCGCAAACTTCTCCCCCCGCTTCCCCACCAAAGGGCAAATATCTATCTCAGCAGAGTGCTGCCCCCCTGACATCTCAGATGCTCAGGTAAGAGCCGCCCTCTCCAAAGCAAAAAACACAGCATCAATGGGACCAGACGGTGTCCCGGGCTGCGTCCTACATGTTCTCCAAGAAGAGCTAAACCCAAACATAAAACTACTGTTCAACCTCAGCCTTACTACAGGATATGTGCCCAAACAGTGGCGTACAGCAACAGTGGTCCCTCTCCATAAAGGTGGTGCCTCAACGGATCCTGGAAACTATCGCCCCATAAGCCTGACTAGCTTGGTCTGCAAAGCTATGGAATGGATCATTATGGACCTCATAAATAAAGATATTGGGGACCTACAGACACTGGATCCTACCCAGTTCGGCTTTGTTAAGGGCAGATCCTGCCTCTTAAACCTGGTTGATTTCTTTGAAACAGTCACCAAGGCCATTGACGAGGGGAAGGTGGTCCACACAGCCTACCTGGACCTCGCCAAAGCCTTCGATACAATACCCCACTCGGGCATTATAGATAAGCTCACCAGCTTAAATATAAACCCCTATGTCACTAGATGGATTGCAAACTGGCTCAGGGACAGAACCCACATGGTTAGAATTGCTGGAGCCATGTCAGACTCCAAACCAGTTACAAGTGGTGTCCCACAAGGCTCAGTCCTGGGACCTCTATTGTTCGGTATATATTTCTCGGAGGTACAGGCCAACACGGAAGGACTGTGGCTGACCAAGTTCGCAGATGACTGCAAACTGGGCGCCATAATCGACTCTCCAGCCGACACAAGCATCCTCCAAAAGGGCCTCACAGAAACAGACAACTGGTGCCAGAGGCATGGCCTCAAGCTAAATGCCAAAAAGTGTATAGTCATCCCCTTTGGCAAAAACAAAGTGCCCACAATTTACCACATAGGTGGTAATCCATTAAGTACAGAAGAAGTAATTAGGGACCTGGGGACCCAAGTTGATAGCAATCTCTCATTTGACAACCACGTGGCCAAAGTCGTTAGAAAAACATTTTATATAGCCCACCTAATCATGAAGGGATTCACATCTAGATCAGGGAGGTCATCGTGCCTCTTTACTCATCCCTCATCAGTCCCATAATTGAGTACAATGCCCCTTTTGGGATGTACCTTACCAGACACCTGCAGCAACTGGAAAGACCCCAAAAGTACCTCACCAAGAGGATCAAAGGGCTCAAACAGATGCCATATGCTGCCCGGTTAAAGAAACTCCAGCTCTACTCAGTGGCATACTGCCTGTTCAGAGGCGATCTGTGCCTGACGATAAAGCCATGTCCAACCCGAATTAATGGACATGCTGCACCTCAGAAAATCCAAATCCCATCGAGCTACGCCGAGAGACTTGAACCTCAGCACTGAAATAAATAGGACATGCTGGAGGGACAGATTCATAACCCAGAGGCTCCCTTCACTCTGGAATAAAATCCCAGTCCAGGTTAGGCAGAGTCCCTCATTGACTCTCTTCAAGAGGAATCTTGATGAGTGGATGGGAGATCATAGGTTTACCCCGGGTATCACTTCTGTGTCACTGTTAGACAGAGGCACAGTATACTAACCTCGAAAAAGGGCATAGCAAAATAAATTTAAAATGGGTGGCGAAAGCCAAACACATTCTGGCTAGGCTTATAAATGCCCTAGGGCAGATAGCCTAGTATGAACCTATGAACCTATGACAAGCCTGGTGTAAATTTCTGTCTGGAAAGCAAGAACTCCAGGAGCTGGAAATGCTGAGCATTTGTCAGTAGTTTATTTATAAAATGCAATAAATAAATAAACTACTGAAATCTGGTCAGTATTTCCAGCTCCAGGAGTTCTTGCTTTATAAATTTGTTTTTATCCCTCCAGTAACAGTTCACCTTAGTGTTGGTCCTATTTTGATTGCTGTTGTAAATTTCTGTCTACCAGTCCAGTCATCAAGACTAACCTTAAACTAGTCAAAATGTCAGGTTGAGTAAGAACCCTTTATCATAGGAGGTTACTAGTCTAATGACACTGGGGCCCTTACAAGCCTAGCCAAGACTTTATCCCCAAAAAGAAACCTCAGTCAGCACTTGTCGCCCCTGTCAATGAGGGACACAGGTGGAACCCCTGGGACAAATTTGTGGTTTCCCATCCATTCATAAAGGTTGCACTTGAAGAGGGTCAGCGAGGTACTCTGTTTGATGTGTATGGGAAGTCTATTCCAGAGATGGGGCAGCCTCTGGGAGACAGACCTGTCTCTCCAGCAGGTTTTGTTGATGTTGCATATTAGATTCAGGCCTTTCAACTGGGTAATGCATGAGGAGTTAGACTTATGGATATGGAGCATCTCTAGTAGGGCAGGGTTTGAGATTGCCTTATAGGCAAGACACAGATCACCTCTGAGCAATCTGTACAATACCGAGTAGAGTGATAGTGATTTGAGCCTGTCCACACAGGACAGGTATTGGAGGCCATGGATTCTCTCTGTGAGGAATTCCTGTGGCCTTTCCAGTTGGTGCAGATGTTTGGAGAGGTACATACCAAATGGGGCATTATACTCAATTACTGGTCTAATGAGGGAGGAGTATAGAGAGGTAATAACCTCCTTTTTTTCTGGATGCAGTCTATTTACTTATGGGATGAACCATGTGAAAGGCTTTTCTGACCAGTGCCACTACATGATGGTTGAATGTGAGATTGTTATCAACCTGAGTACCCAGGTCTCTCATCACAAGTTGTGCATTTAGGGGGTTGCCGTTGATGTGGTAATCAGTAGGGGCAGTGTTTCTGCCAAATGGTATGATGATACATTTTTTTTGTGTTTAGCTTGAGGTAATGACTTTGGCATCAGTCATTAGTTGCTGTGAGACCCTCTTCCAGTATGTTAACATCATCTGGGGAGTCAGTGACTGCACCCAACTTACAGTTGTTTACAAACTTGGTCAGGCACAGGCCTTTTGTCTTTGCCTGGACCTATAAGAAGTAGATGCCAAACAGTAGGGGTCCCAGGACAGATCCCTGGGGAACTCCACTAGTGACAGTTCTGTTATCGGAGGTGGAGGTCACTATTTTGACCTTGAGGGTCCTGTCAGTGAGCCAGTTGGCCACCCACCTGATGAGACAGGGATTTATGCCAAGTTGTGATAGCTGTTTGATGATGTCCGAGTGGGGGATTGTGTCAAAGGCCTTGGCCAAGTCAAGGAAAGCTGTATATACTGACTTTCCCTTATCCAGGGCCTTGGCGACAGCCTCAAAGAAGACAACCAAGTTCAACAGGCAAGATCTGCCCTTGACTAATCTGAACTGGGTGGGGTCAAGTGCTTGGAGATTGCCTATGTTCTTGTTTGTGAGAGCCATAATAATACGCTCCATTGCTTTATAGATCAGACTTATCAAGCTAATGGGGCAATAGTTTCCAGGGTCAGTAGTGGCACCACCTTTGTGCAAGGGGATGGCAATGGCGGTTCTCCACTCGGCTGGAATGAAGCCTGTACTTAGGCTTTGGTTGAATAGGTGCTCAATGTCGAAGCCAGTTTGTGCTGGAGATGGTGCAGAATACAGCCTGGGAAACTATCAGGTTCCATGGAAGCTGTGTTCTTTGCCTTGGTTAGGGCCTTTAACACTTGATTTACAGAGATGTGAGGTGCAGGACAAGTATCGGGGATGCTGAATAGGCCTTTGGGGGGATAAGGGGTGATGTTTGTGCTAAACCTATCTGCTAGCAGGTTGGCTAAGTCAACAGGATCAGTGTAACTGATCCTGTTAAGTACTAATTTGGAACAAACCTGGGCTTTACCATGGAGATTTCTGATGTAACTGAAGAAGGCTTTGTGGTTTCCCTTTGTTTCGGAGGCTAGTTTCGATTCATAATTGGCTTTGGAGGTTTTCACTAGTGATCCAATGCACTTGTTGAGGCTACGGAGGGAGTTTTTCCAATTTGGAATTTGTTCCTTTTTACCCATGGACAACAGTTTCTTCCTTTTGTTGTAAAGCCTGCTGATAGAGGATGTCCACCAAACAGGTTTGTATTTCCTTGAGGTGCAGGTTTTAGTTCTGTTGGGTATGGCAGAGTCCATGCAGTTGTACAGGTGCTTGTATACTGCACTAGTGTACTATTCAGCATTGTTGTCTGCATCCTCTGAGCAGGGTGGTGGTGTGAAGCTACAGACACCCTCCCTTTTTATCTCCAGCTAGTCTTGCTTATTTGTTGGTGTTAATTTAGGTCCCTAGTGCAGGTGTTTTTAGAGACACTAGTTTTGCAGAGAATAAAGAGTTCAAATAGGATTGGGTCTTTCATGGTTTGAAAAGTGAGACACAAGTCACCTCAGAGCAGCCTGTAGGCTACTCGGTGTAAGGATATTCATACTAATTCATTATGAGAGTTGATGGATTTAAAGTCTTTATTTTCCTGGGTAAGTATCTTTGAGGCTTTTCTAGCTGAGCAATATGCTTTGACTTACAGATACCAAATTGGGCATTGTAGTTTATGATGGGTCTGATAAGAGAAGAGTATAGTGGCAGTATAACTTCTTTAGATCCTGAAGATATTATTTTGGAAATAGACTAGGCCAGACTGAAGGATTTCCCTATCATGGTGGAAAAAAAAAAAAAAATCACTGAATAGCTACAACTGTCCACATAAGTATCTGGGTCTCTTATAACTATGTCTGTTTGAGGAGAAGCACCAGCATATGAGGTGGGAAGAGCTTTTTTGGTAAATTCTACTCTGCTGATTTTTTTTTATTTTATTTTATTTATTTATTTATTTTTTGCACGTAATTAGAAAGATTTCAGTATACCATGTACATGTGTATTCCAACCCTTGCTGAAGCGGTGTAGTATCAGTGAATGAAGAGATAACAGTGCCCAGGTTGCAGTCATCATTAAACTTAGCCAGCCACACTTTTGGGATATTGGAGTGTATTGTCTTCAGAAATTTAATGCCAGACATTATAGAGCTCAGCACTGACTCCTGTGGTGCCACTCTATTTGCAGTGTTACAGTCAGAGAATGTACCAAACATTTTCAGAACCTGGGATTTGTAATGTCAAGAATGTACTCATCTCTCTCTCTCTCACACACCTGCACCAGAGGAGAAAGTGACATCACATAAAAGCATACAGTGGTCAAAGTCAAGATATGTATGGTTTACACTGCATCTTCTAGTCTACGAACTGGTTTTATTTTATATAAAATCTAGGTGAGCGGGAAAGCTTTTGCAACCCTTGTGAAATGAGAAATACATCATTTTGCAACATTTCTGAAAAAATAATGTGCCTCTATGATGATGCTTGTCAGCAGGCTACTTTAATGTTACTGCATTACTTTCTGTTAATTATACAGTGAACCTGCTTTTACTGTTAATTAGTCAGGAGTAACTAATAAACCCATCAGGATTAAGGGAAGAAAAGTGAGAGGCCCTGATGCAGGCATCTACTCAGGTTGTAGTTGCTACAATGGGTAGCCATTTGTCAAACCTGACAATTGTCAACTGCCCAGATTTTTACAGAATGTACAGATTTTTGTCTCATATTTTTTGGTCTGTTCCTCAAAAAAATGTGGTTTACTGGTACATAATTTGGGAATTAAGTCAATAAATAATGTCATACATTTCTGAGTTTCAGACTTTGCATCATTTATAAAATGCATGCTAACACAAAACCTATTAATCCGGTAATATTCTAAGTTTACAAGACTATTGTGTGTTTTGGCTTTTCCCTGGTAGGGGTCGCCACAGCGGAACTCCGGTCTGCTAATGATTGGCAGTAGATTTTTACGTGCCAAGTTGCCGGCCCTGACACAGAACCTTCAACGAAGGTACGCCCATTCACGCATGTTTCCACACAGAAGACACTCTAGCTGAAAATCGAACAGGACGTCTTACTGTGAGGCGACAATGCTACCACAGCATCACCACCGCAGTCATTCTAAGTTTACAAGACCAATATTTAAAATTTGTTCCTGATTTTGGGTCAGTGCAGGGACCTGCTCTGTATCACTGCCCCCAAGTGGATAATCCAGGGAGTACAGATGTAGTAGCATGCATTGCTGTACTCCTTGAATCAGCTACAACAGGAGTATGAAGCCAATATAATACACATTTGAAGTCCTGGGTCTCCCATATCAAGGCTATGCTGGCACATTTGACAACATTAATAGATGTTGATGGGTCTTAATGCACAGAAAGCATCTGACAGAGTAAGCTGGGATTTTATGAGTAGCCCATTGGAAGCACTTGTGTTCCTTTATACCAAGGGTGTCCAACCTTTTCGCTTGCCGGGGCTGGACTGAGTGAACAGAAATGGTCTTAGGGCCACACATAAAATGTATCATATAGTTAACTGTTTCACTGTCGCAGACGGTGACCGAAGTCGACCTCCTGGCTGTACTGTAGGTGCATTTGAACAATGAATAAATGTAATAAATGCCTAATATTTGCCCTAAAATTCAAATTCTCCTTCTAATTCTAATTCTTAATCTAACAGTTAACATCTTAATTTATTTGGAAAAAAAAAAGAAAAAATTAATTAACAGGTACATTACAGGGGTGTAGGGCCAAAATCCGCTGAATGGACAGGGGTACAAAGAAATGTTGTTGTTGTTGCAACAACAACAACAACAAAGAAATGACATTTGAAAATCATTTCTGTATTTTTTGCTTGAGTTTGATATGATTTAATGACATTGCTTTTGATGGGTATCTATGGATCCAACATAACATAAATGGATAACAATGAATCGGTTTTGTCATGTGCTTGTCTTCCAATGAGCATTGTGCTTTTATCTTTGTTTCTTACTTTATTATCATTCTCCTGTACTGTTAATGGCAAAAAATGATAAACAGTATAGATTGCAATAATGTAGTATCTAGCTAGCTAGATCTTGGTAGGCCATCTTAACTTCTCACCTTCTGGCTGCCTTGAGACAACTCTCATTATTAATGTGGAATATAAGAAACTCGGAGAAGTAGAAAATACAGTTTTCATATTGTATGAACCCAGGTGTATCTGGTACTCACTCACACACACTCATTCCTAAATAAATTGCTATTAGTTAAACTAAAGTCAGGCTGTTTGCCTTGGATGAAAATATATTTGCTGCAGAAAACGCCTCTCTGCTGTGTTGCATTGCTTATTGTGGTAGGGAATAGACAAAGAAATTTAAGCCCTTAAGAGTATGAGAGGGCTGGCAACTGATAATGGAAAACACAGACCTTGCTAAGCTGCTGCCTGCTGAAGGTGAAGATACAATGTTGATGAAAAAAGATAAGGATACAATATTTTATTCCTGGAAATACAATGATGAGCTCTGGGAAATGCCAGAGCACTTAGGTATGAATATTTATAGAAAAAAAACACAGTGGTTTCACACAGATAATTACATTCCCCTACTACAGCTAACTACTGCAGTGAAGGTTTACTAACAAAAAAAAAAAATCAGTATTATCTTCTGTAATAACAACAATAACAGTAATATGCAAGCCATTTTAGCAGCAAACCTTACTTCTTAAAGCATGATTGTTTTTGTGAGACTACAATGACATCTTAAGCAGTTATTAATAATCCATTCCGAGCAAATAGTGATTGCTTCAATATTTTTGCATGTTTGAGATCAAAGAGATAATTAATTACCATAACGTTTCTTACATTCGTGACTTGGATAGTGCAAAGGCACAATCTCTTTTGCTCACTAGTTTTTTCTGTTCTTATACAATCATGGTTTAACGCAGAAATGGGTATAAGCTTCTGGGTAAGACTGCTCTCTTTGGATAAAACCACTATGACTGCTTGTTCCAAGAACACATGATTTCTCCCTGCTCTATACACCTGGAGAAATAAAACCTTCAAACACTCAGTAACATACCTGTGCAGGAATTCCATTAAAACCAGGTGTTTTACCTGCTGATTGTCCCATCAAGCTCTTCATTTCTTTTATCATTCTACTATACTAATCCTTGCCTCTATTTTATGTTGTTAACGTTTCCCTAGAATCGATGCATCGGTTGTAAATCCCTAGTAAATGCACACTTTGTTGCTCAGTTCTCAGTTCCCAAGACTCACAGCCAAGAAACTTCTCATAGTACAGCATAAAGAGATCTAAAATCTCTTTTATTTGTCTAGTTAGCTTTCCGAGCTTGGGACTTCTAGGTCTAGTAGCAAACTATATAATTAAAAAAATAACAGCAGGATTTTATACTTGCCTGTTAATACAGTTAGGAGTTGCTGTCCATTTTAAAGGCAAAGACAAACCCCTCTTCTTCAGCACGAATGACAAAAAACAGAACAAATGTTGATTTTGGACTTAAGGGTTGCAGGCCACATGGAAGAGCTCTGAGGGCCACATGTGGCCCATGGGCTGGACACATCTGCTTTATACAATAATAGGGTTAATTAGAAGGCTATATGTAGGGTTGGAGGCAAGAATTAAAGTTGGTGGGTTCCTCTCAGATAAGCTGTGTTTGAACAGATGAACTAGGCAAGGGTGCCTTCTTTCCCCTTTGTTATTTGCTGTACATGTAAAGCCACTAACAAATTAAATAAAGGACTCAGAAATATAAGGATGTAATTGATATGGTAATAAAGAAAAGTTGGCTTTACTTGCAGATGGTACTATTTTGTTACTGATTAAACCAGAAAAGGACATCAGTGTTGTGGAACATTTTGAGACAGTTGCAAGTCTTTTTGGGAGATAAAACAAAGGCTACAGCAGTAAATTATGTACTCACACACACATTGATTCAGCAATACTCATATTTATGGGGACATGATAAGATGAAGTATTTACGACTATGAATTAAAAAAGGCTTCTGTTATGGCAGCTGTGTGGGAAAAGACTAAAGAAAAAAAAAACATTATACAAAAATTGAGAAAGTGGAAACTCTAATTTCTGGATATGTATAGTAAGACACAAGCAGTGAAAATGTTTTAGTCCCTTTAGTCTTGTATATGGGTCAGGCATACTTTTATCAACCGCAGGAGAAGTTGTGGACAATAATAGAGAATTGAAGGGCGGCAAGAGTTACGTGGGATCAGTTGCCCTTGCAACAGGACAAGATGTTTTAGGTTTACCTGATTTGAAGGGATATTTAGGAGCTACACAGTTACAGTTAAGGCTCACATACATAACACAAGCAGAAGGCTGTAATTCAAAGTGGGAAGGGATGATGATGAAGCAAGGGGAAAGTTCAAGAAATAGAGAGAGACAGAGTGGGATTTTAGATGCAGATCATTAAGGTGAATAACAACCACACAGACTATTATATTCATAAAGTAGCACAACATAGTCTAAGAACTAAGCCAAAACAAGAATGGAGAAGGGGGATTTTAACAATAGGGTTGATAGCAAGTAGGGATTCAAAAATAGACAAGAGAGGGCTGGAATTTGCTGGAAAAATCTGACAAAAGAACCAAATATATTGTGAGCAAATAACTGAAGCAGGGGAGGTAACAGAGTGGGATGAGGTCAGGGAGACATTTGGATTGCAGGCTAGAGACTGCATTCCCTACAAAAGCTGGATCTCAGAGTACAGACAAAGAGAAAGGGATAGGGGATTTTAAGTGAAAGACCTGCTCTGGTTAAGTTTTTACTTCAACAGAAGCAGCTGTTAAAAAGGGATAATTAGTACGGAATATAAAATGTTGCATGAAAACTATAAGAATCAATAAGAGGAGATTACAAAAGACTGGGAAGAGAGACTGGAAAAGCAATTTACAAGGAAATGATAGGGAGACATATGTATGGCTCCCAAGTGTGCAATTAAGTCCACTTGCTTGGAAGTGCTTGCATAAGTATTTTTATACTCCAAGCAGGCTTCAAAGAATTTTTCCTCAAATAGATAGCAAATGTTGGAGATGTGACGCAGAAGAAAGAGGTAACTGGGAACATATCTTTTGGAAGTGTAATGATTTGACAGACTTTAAAAATACCCTACAGAGTACTCTATCAGAAATATTAGGTGAGCAAATGGCTGTAAGTAAGGAAATAATTATTTTGAGCTGGGATACAGGATCTGAATTGCCTAGACAGAGTAAGGCCTTATTAATTTTAATTCTGTTGTCTGCCCAAAAAGCAATGACTTAAAAACAGAAATCAAAGGCTGCATTATGTACTGAATATTGTAAAAGAGATAAAAAACTGAAGATGGATCTTTAGCAAAGGGAAGGAGCAAATTACATAGATGTAAATGGAAATTGTGGGAACAATACATACAGGAGGAGTGAGGTTTAAGAGAAGGCAGGAATTCAGCAATTTTTTTGTAATATTGGACTGATGGTACTAGCAAAGGAAATATATGTGACATATATTGTATTTAGATGAAAAAAATTAAAAAAAATGGTTTGTTTTCTTTTATGTTAATGTATGTTGCCTATGTCTTAAGTGATAATTTAATAAAGGTGTTAAAAAGGCTTTGTTGGCAATGCTGCAGAGATGCTAAATCACACACAAATACAGATTGAGTTGCTCGTCTAGGCATAGCCCGAGGCCAGTAACTGACTTCAGCATGCACCAGTGCGGTATTAGCCATCCTGCAAGTGTTAATGGGTACTGTGACAAGACTAGTATGGTGATAATGGGCAGAAGAAATAGGGCAGCTTGTAATGGGCTGGGACCTGGCCAGATGAAAACAGTAAAAGAATGAAAACTCTAATAGCTTCTAGCTTAAATGATAAACATTTACAAAAAATCATAACTGCATTAAAATCTAACAATTCATAAATGTATTGTTCATACTTAATCTTGTAATATTAAAAACAGCTAACTTTCTTAATGACTTTACTGCTTCAGCCACAAAAATCAATTACTTGCACCCATTCACTTCTGTAAGCTAGCTGGGCAAACAAAACATCCAATCAATCTTTTTGATTAATAGTATGTCCTAAGGTGTCTAAAATCTAAATGTAATACAGCAAAATAATAAAATTAAGTAAAACAAAATTTGCAGTACACACTGAAACAAACAGCACTGGTGGTGTAAACAGGATTGAATAAACAAGTATTTATGAACTTACTGAAGTAGGGATCTGAGTCTCATCCAAAACCAAAGATGAATTATGCTCCACAGGACTGGAGAATCCTAAGATCAATACCTACCAGAAAACTCAATGGGATTCCCAGGAACCCCTAGCAGGCCTGCTCTTCAGACAATTCTGAGCAGTCTACACAGCCACTATAGAGCACCAGCAGTTCTCTGGTACAGCCAGGAGTCATGCAGGGCATGTTACACCAGTAAGAATGTGCATTCAATTTCCTTGGAAACTAGCAAGCAGAATGGCTCCCATGGACAGGGGTGGCATGGTAATCCCAAGACAAATCAGTTAAAGTTGTCTGCACCTACTGTAATCATTCAGTACTCAATTCACTCAGCCAGAGGTAAAGGAAGTTTCAGCAGTTAAGATGAAAGCAACCAAAGCATGCACGTCTGTAGCAAGATCCTTTACTAGGATGAGATGCGTAGTTGTGGAGACGTTCCAAAACCAGTAGAAACAGATCTACATCAAAGCTGTAGTTCAGCCCTTAAGTGACAGCAAACCATCTAGTAATCTCACAGGGTTCTCACCCAAGGCACAAATTCCAGTCTAGTCTTCTAATACCAAAGTTTGATGGAAATATTCCAAATAGCTGAAGTTTATAACACTGTGCAAAGCACTGCTCTGTTTCCAAATTACCTGGGTTGATTCATCTAACTGGCATGTAAATTAGGATGTACTTCTGACAGCCCTCCACTGGTTTTAAATCAAACTGCTGAGAAGAGGACAACTACAGGTGAAGGTGAATGTTATCTATATAGCAGGGATTAATCTGAACATCTCCTTTTAGAAAGGTTAAATCAAAGGAAGCAAATGCACCATAAAAAAGGCAGGAATGTTCCTTATAGCACCTCTTATGACAGAGTAAGAGGTGGAATAATTCACTTTGGATGCCACCTCTTAACTGTGCCCACGCAGGTCCAAGGCAAACTACTCAAGAACTAAATTAATTAAGCCATTGGGCATATGCAAATAATTAATCAAGATTCCATTATCAACAGAGTAAAATGCCAGAGGGCTTAACAAAGAACAGGACAGACTAAATTTGTTACCACAAAGAAATCATACACAGCGTGAAGAATGGTAGTCTTGCTGCAACGTTAAAGATCTTGTTTTGGACTGATGCAGATCAAAAAGACCATGAAATAAATTTCTAATTTAATCACTTTCTCAATCAAGTTACAAAGGAGAAAAAGGGTACAGCAAAAATGCCCCATATTACGGTCTAAACATGGTTTATTTAGGATCAGGTTATAGCCATCTTCATTGAACTACATATTAAAAATAATCTTCCAAACACGTGGCACATAGATGAACATAGAAATGCATGACAAGGTATTATAAAAGCCTTGTAGGTCGAGGATGCAGCTGATAAAAGGCTGGATGTAGGTAGGAAGTATTCCTCAAGGTCTCACCATAAACAAATAACTCAAAATGAAACCATTTGGATGGTGCTAGGACAGAGGAGGAAGCTCAAATAGGAATACTACCATGAATCCAAACAATTTGTTCAGTGAAATAACATGGTATCCCTCATTATGAAGATGAAATAGTCTGTGAGGAAAGGTGAATTACACTGTCCATGATCTGGAAAAGCATGACAGGATGTGCTACTGTGTAAACCTAATCCAAGGATACTTCATGTGCATGTGATTTTGGTCTAGTAAACTGCATAACGATCAGATACAACAAGGTTATCCTCCAACTTGGAATGCCATCCCTCAGACAAATGTCAGAGCTTACCCTTTCCTATGGGTTTCAAAAAACTTAGCATTACAAGCAATGCCCTCAAACTCCTAAAGAAACAGGGTATACGTAAGTCACAGAGTACATAATGACATCATCGGTAGTTGCCTTATTACACAATTAAATGCCAGTTTACTACAAGGATTGGTTCATTACTAGTTACACTCCTCAAGTCCCTACAATGGACTAGCTCAACATCAGATGACCTAAATCAGTGGGGGCCACAGACTGAAATTAATTAAACAGTGCCCAAACCAAGACATGAGTTCCATCACCAAGTCCAAAGTGTCCACACCAACATGGAAACTCAAGTCTAGAACAAGATTTTTCATGAACAACAGTGTTAATCACCTGAAAAAAAACATGCATCCAATGTTGGCAAATCACATTTGATTCCTACATATAAGCTCCTCTGTGCCCACTCTGGTATGGTGAGGGAGTATCAACCACACCCCTGTTACTTGTTAACTCCAAGATCACCATATCTTGGGGAAAGGAGACTTCCCAAGATACTGCAACCTCAATCTTTAAAAACAAGTCTCCATATTTGCAAATTACTGATCACAGTTTCTGTCACTAGTGTTTCACACTTTAATCTGCAGCCAGAGAATCTCCATAACAAGTGCAATGGTTTCTTTATTGAACTAGACATTAAAATTACTTAGAACCAGACATTTATTTATTTATTTTATTTTACATTTGTTAACTGGGGGTGTCTGACTGAGCCGAAAAGGCCCTTTTTCAGCAGAGGCCCGGGGAGAAAAGCTCCACAAAGAAAAATTATAGATACATTTAGTTAGACGTGACATTTACTGGAGACTAACAGATGTTTGATACTGAAATGGACAAACTCTTGCTGGAAGACTTCCATGTTATTTGGGGGATGGTGAACAAAGAGATATCTGCAGTATGTTCCTACCACCATCAAAACAGTTGATCCTGACACATGAAATATGATTTGCATCAAAACATCATTGTAAATTGATGGCTCAACTACTGTCAATGTTACCAAAGGTAGGGCCCGGGACAACAGAGGATTATAGTGGTAGTTTTGTTGTCAGATGAAGGGCGTAGCTCTCTTCCATCCAGGTCTCTGTTATAAATGCCAAGTCAGAAAAGGTCAGATACCATTCCTGTCTTGTTGTGGATTGACCCAGCAGTGGACAGGAAAGTCCCTGACTAAGGCAGTCAAGGACAACTCCAGGTTTTGGCCAGTAATGACTATCCACCTCCCTGGGTATCAAGCAAAGATGGGAGGGTCCCTAGCTAAACATGATATTGCCCTAGGATGATGGCACCTAACCTCACAGGAATACAAACACCCTGCTGAGAGCCACAGCAAAAGATCCCGTACCACTCCCTACCTGTTGATTTCTAGTAATCCTAATGCATACAGTTATGTTTGACAACAGCATGAGAATACAGAATAAGGTTCCTTTCATAAATCCACTTCATATTAAAAGTAAAACACACAGAAGAATAAAATGTACAACAACTTAAGGTTATAAAGAAAAAAATCAGAAAGGTTTATCAGTAGTGTAAGAAATAAAGTAATTAATTTTAAAATGTTTTAAAGGGTGGCATTACCACCAAATAAAGTTAAACTTGATAGCTAACACAACAGGCAGAACAAAAATCTTGCCCTGAAAGGTAAACTAAATGAATTACATTTGAAACAAATACCAAAAGATCAAGATGAACATTTTTGAGTTCAGTAAAAACTAACAGTCAAAATGACTCTGCGAACCAGTAGAAGACAAGTCCATCTCTAATTACCCTGTTCTGAATTAAACTCATTTAGTCCTTAAGTTTACTAACCAGTTTTGTGAAATGTTAAGTCAATATTCTCAGTAAATAAATTAACCTGTGCCCTGGAAGAATTTGAAAGGAATCTATTTGTCTTCATAAAAAGTCTGCGTTTATTCCAAATGCAACCGTTTTAAGTTAAATTTGTTTATTGCCAAAAAGTAATTTCCCAGCAAAATATCAAATTAATTAACAGTACAAAAAAAAGTAGGTGGGGACAAATGGGAAATTCCTCATAATCCAATACCCATTTAGGTCAAAACCAAAAACTTGGTTCCGAAACTCAGCATTTCTTAGCAGTCTGTGTCAAAAAACCCTCATGAAAGTATAATCAGTTAAACTGAGCTTTTTTTAAAGTAAAGTAAAAGACACAATATTGCGGATCAGAAACACATCTGTTGCAAAAAAAGATCCAATGTGCCAGAGCATAAAGATGCAGGCAGGCAAATAAACTTCTTCACGGTACCGTAGCTTTAAAATCCATATAGCATTCAAGGAATGGAGCAACTCTCCATGTCAAGCACATATGTCCCAGGACTTGTTTAATCCAGGGATAACACATACATACGAAGTTAAACAACAATTCCCAACAGACAATCGTCACTAATAATTTAAAGAAAGAGGACACACACCCTACATATCCATTTTTCAAAACCAAAAATAAATTACATTTATTTATATGATATTCGATTACTGGGAAAGTCCAATTGGGTAGGAGCCCATTTTCAGTGAGGGGCTGGGGAGAAAAGCTCCAAAATATTACAAAAATTGTAAGAACAATAATTTTACAGTCTTCAAAAATAATACAAAAAATCTACAGTTTAAATGATTATACCAAATTAGACATATGAAAATATTGGTTAAGAATAGATACAAGTTATATGAAATGATTTAATATTTAGAGAAAGTTTAGCCAGCTTATAGAGAAATCAAAGGTAAATTTGTATAATATAAACATGAACTGCAACAGGAAGTGAGAGAAAATCAGGCTTATGGTATACTTAGAGAGAAAGCTAGGGAAGGGAAATTGAGAGAAGCAAGGAAGTGAGTGAAGAAGGGGGTGTAGGGTATGAACAGGTACTTGTTGACATTGTTCACAATTGTGTGGCAGACTTTATAGAGTTTATGCGGTGGTGGTGCTGCGGTAGCGTTGTCGCCTCACAGTAAGACGTTGTCCTGTTCGATTCTCAGCTAGAGCGTCTTCCGTGTGGAGACATGCGTGAATAGGCGTGCCTTCGTTGAAGGTTGTGCATCAGGGCTGGCAACTCGGCACGTAAAAATCTACTGCCAATCATTAGCGGACCAGAGTTCCGCTGTGGCAACCCCTAACCAGGAAAAGCCGAAAGAGTCAACAACTGTCTCTTTGATAATGGGCTTATATATTTTCCATCATTTTTTCAGTCTCTGTTTTTTAAATGTTTTTCTGAGTAATTTCTCACATTTCTACTGAAGTGGGAAGAGTTAGGTGTTATTTGAAATTCAGATTACATGCTAATATTTTTGGCTGGATGTACCTTCTTTTTAAAGGCCTTTATACCTATTTTCAATGCCTGCATGTTAAGAGGTATGGTCCACAGGTAACATAAAATCAACCAAAGTACTAAAATACAGTCTGTAATGTAGGAGATAAAAGCTTTGGCAACCACTTGCCATTATGCTTTTGACTTTTGCCAGGAAATTGAAAGGAGATGGGCTAGTGGTGTGCTGTGACATAAATGTAGAAATCAATTCACATGCTCCCATGCTTACTCATCAACTACTGGTAGTACCTCACTGTCCTGGCACATTAGAATTACTTACTGCTGTACTCCCCAATCTCCAACAGGGGGCAGTCAAACAACATCCTTAACTTAAATACTTCACTTATAAGAAGGTAGTTAGTACTACGTAAAATGACCCCAGTCCCCAAAATGAGATGATTTCTGGAGTGCAGGTTCTTAACAGAATCCAAGTATCTAGTAGTGTAGATAAATGCACAATCCATGAAAGCATGGTCAGTAAGGAAGTGTAGATGAATAGAGGAAAGCAATTGTAGTTATATTTTAAAGGGTGTCTCACACGATAAATGAACACACCCCTTTCCTGTCTGTGCTTCTAGAGTTTAATTTTTGTGATCTACCTAAATTCATTGAGGAAAGTGAAGAGTCACATTAGACGCACAATATGACATATAATCAAAAGCAAAATCTCATCAGAATATCTACCCTCACACCATGCCATATGGAGACAGAAATTATCTTATTTACATTTATCGAAGATGTAGCAAAGACATCAGGGCTTCACAGACAAAAATCAAAATGATAGAATCCTTTAACATCACACACTACTTAAATGGAGATTTACATAGTATACATAAAACCTAACCAGCTTTACACTGGTAACTAGCTCTGTGTGTGACAGCCTTGTCAATGTTGGCAGACAATTGTTTAGACTACATCTTAGAAGGTGTATGATCACAGAAAGCACTCATATTCACAAGATTGCTTCTCCATCTTTGGCTTGTCATCCATTTCCAAAAACAAGGGGTAGAACTGACTGAGCTATCCTAATATTTATCCCAAACTTACTTTACAACTGCTGGGACATTAAATTTGTAAAGGATTCAACAAACCCACTTAACCTTCATCTGAAATGAAGGGAGAAAGATGGTCTGTTCTAAACGGCCTAGATTTCATACAGTACATATTGTAAAAAAGGCAGATAAGGCAGACACAGCCATACTATGGTCTAACTAAAATGGTTTGGAAATAATACTTCAAAGGCTTCCCTTCTGTGCATGTGTACTAGTAAACACTTTAGCCAAAACTGTGCACATTTGTAGATACCTGAAAATAAACAGTATTAATAACTCATTACCTACAATGTGATTACCACTCAGAAATGTCAACTGAACCTTAAGATTTTAGAAGAATAAAGGATATTTTGCCCCACTGCATTTCTTAAAATTGTTTAACCTGTCCATCTCCCTGGCCCCTAAGCCTTACCAGGAAGTGAGTCTGCTTCTGAAGTCAACAGTGGGTTGAATAGCAAAGCTAAGGACAAATGTGAAGGCCACAGAACTGGGGCAGCAGACAGCCATGGGAAGAAATAAAGCAGAGGCAAGCAAGACCACGTCATGGGATTTCAAGGACCAGGTAGCCTTATAAAGAAGCAGTAAACCTGAGCTCATATTACAACAGTTCAACAAATGCCTGTAAATGTCAAGCACAAGTACATACATATTCAATTATACAAGGGACAAACCCTCCTTGAACCCATATCCCCCTTACCTTATTATATTTATTTAAAAGTCACTGCACCTTAGACAGAGAGCGAGACAGGCTTTACACAGCCTGTCAGTAACTGCTCTGATAGGCCGCAATGTTAGACCATTGTCTATAAAGTACTATGTGGCCACTATGATGTCACGCAAATGTGAGCAGCACAGCTATGGTATAAGCACCTGACAATTGGAATCGTTATGTTCCAGCAACTGTGACACAAGCCCATGTGATTTGAGCAGCTATCGGTAAACCACCATTATCTACCTGACTACATAACTATGAAATTAACGCAGGACGAGAACTAAAGCGGGAAGCTTATACAATGTCACTTAACGCAAGTTATAGATGTCAGCTGTAGACAATTCGGTTATTAGTAGTTACTCGTTATATTCTAAATGAAAACTACCACACTAAAGAAAAGCAAGGGAACTGATATGTTTTCACATATAAACTCCTGAATTAGTGTTAAAAGGGAGAAAGGCACTTCCATCTCGATCACTACTTGGCTCCTGTGACCCACATTTAAAGTTCACATTCATCACTGCAAGCAGACCTGTGACAGTACACCTCCCACAATGCACTTGTGGTCTATTTTATGACAAGGATTTTCAAAGCACCTTGGTGTTAGGAAAGGCAACCTCTGAAAATGGCAGAGATCACATAATATGTCTGTCAATTACCGATGAATGGGTGCAATGTGTGTATCAGGGGATGCGGAATAATCAACTATCTACCTCTAACCACAATCATCACTAGTCCAGTATGCAGACGGCTCCACAGTCATCTCAATTGCTGACTCCTTTCTCGAACTCTATACCACAACACAGAACTCCTTCTTGTCTATTGAAAACTGGCTCAACCAAAACCATCTAATCTTAAACCCAAAAAAGACCAAGCTCTTACTTTACCTACCTAAAACAATGTCCCACCTGAAACCATCTTTCACCATCACTTCCCACAACAAAACACCTATCTCATTTGAAAGCCACACCAATCTACTAGGAGTCATTATGGATGACCAGCTAAAATTTGACCTAAGTGTTCTAATCTAAGTAACATTAAGAAAAACACTCACAAACTTGGTCTCCTTTACAGAAATAAAAACTTTCTCTCAAGCAAAGCTAAAATAGCTCTATCGCATGCCTACCTATTACCAACCCTTCTCTACGGCTCTCAAATTCTCACCAATTTACAGGCCACACATTTAAACTACAATCTATTTACAACAAGGTAGCTAAATCTGCTGCTGAACTACCATATTCATCTCATCACTGCCTCGCTCTCAGGAAACTGAACTTGTCTGAATTGCCCCATAACCTCCTCCTCTCTCAGCTCCAGATAATGCATTCTGTTCTACACCAGCCCACTTTTTGCCCCAGCATCACATCTATCATCTCCCCCTACACCCCTGCAAGAACACTCCGGAGCTCTGATCGACATCTCCTGTCCATTCACAAACCCAAGATCAACTTAGGAAAAATCTTTATTGCTATCAGCCTGCCGAGAACTGGAATAAACTACCACTGGACATCCGAAACATTAGACCCAAACCCCAATTCAGAAAGGCAGTAAAAAATCACTTAAGCAAAAATAAACTATTTCAGTGCTATCTCCCCCCTGACTAACCCATCTCTTTTAGCTATTCTATGTCTCCCCTTTCTTCTACATCAATGCAACTCTACCTTTTCCTAATCACTCTTCATCTCAGCACTGCAAACTATCTTTCCTATCTCATTTCCTCTAACCTATACTCTTATAAAATTCTTTTTGCTATTTGACCACCTCTTCTATCTTACTCTGCCAGTTCATTCTTTTTCTAGTATATGACTTGTCAACTGGCAAATGTCTAAGCTTTGAAACCCTTACACACTTGCACATAACTACACTGTAACCACTTTTGTTTGCCTTGTTAAAATTATAACTATGTTTTTCTTGTACTCTGCACTGTACCTACACATGCTGTAATGTCCTGTTAATAGATATTCTTTGTGTGTTCTTGTATTATTAACTGACTACTAAATCGACTCAATTGTATGCAATTACTGTGGAGCTTTTCTCCCCTGGTCTCCACTGAAAAAGGGCTCTGACCCAACTGGGCCGACACAGTCAACAAATGTCAAATAAATAAATAACCCTTTGGGTTTCAAATGCACAGCAATAAGATTCTGATATTTGGAATATAGAACATACAAAGAGTCTAACAGGCAGCATAAGAAAACTGAAAAATCCTGTTGAAAAATATAATGTATTTGATTTTCGTAAACCCCAAACCTTAGTAAAATGTACTTTGCAACCTGATAAATAATCTAAATATAGTAATCATGCTCACCCTGGCTTTACAGTAGGGATCTCCAGGAGGGTCCATAAGTGATCCACCATAATGCACTGGGACCTGATCAGCGTCAATGTATTTCAGCAGCACTTCCTTCCAGTTCCCTGTAATGAGCAAGATGGTCAGTGTTAACGTATGAATTTCTAAACCTTAGTGGAATGAGAGCTGTAGCTGCCATAACTCTGCAATATCACCATAGAGTGATGACATCAGCACTTACACAATATTATCAGAACACCATCTTATGACATCATATGTATGGACAGCACGATCAGTACCAAGGATGAGCAGCTGTAGCACTAATTACGGACAACAGCATGTTTGAAGCACTGCACCCATTCATTGATGGCTCGGTCATAACATGAAAACAGATTTCTGGAGGCGAGACTACTGCTTCTGTCCAGCTGTTGTTCCAATATTATTAATTAATTTTATTTTATATTTGCTGACAGGGGTAAAACACTGATCCACACCAAACAAGATAACGAAAAAACTGCTAAACAACACTGCAGAAACGACAGAGCAGGCTCCAGACTGTGAAATATGAAGTCCCAATACTCAATCCAAAGGTGCAAAAAGTTTATTTAACCAGACAATGGAAAGCCAATAAGCACTTTCGTCCTGTCAAAGAACTTCATCAGACAATCCAAACAAAAAACACATACGTTTTTTTACCATCGTACACATAGCCATCATTATTAACCACACCCCCTTAAAGTAATAAGCAGCAATGAATATATTAAAACATATGCATAAATAAATACTTACAAGAATAAAACACATATATAATATATTAAGAAAATAAAATATATCTAATAAAAGTTCTTAATTTCAATAGGGAACTAATAGAAAGACTCTCATTTAATCCTGGCCAATTGGTAGAATCTAATAACAACTGCCACTATAGTTCCCTTCTTTCAAGTAAAGTCGACCATGCACCACCTCTAATATCAGTAACAATATTATCTATAATAAAAATACTAAAAGAATGTTCATTATACTCCAAAATATGCTTATATAATGCATTTGTGTCCTTGTGAGTTTTTATTTCATATAAATGCTCATATATACGGTTTTTGAGCTTCCTATCTGCTTTACCACTGTAGAAACAACTACACTGGTTACAAAGGGCACAGTATACAACTCTTTCAGAGTTACGACTTCAATTGTCTTAATATAGTCATTGCTGCTTATTACTTTAAGGGGTGTGGTTAATAATGATGACTATGTGTACGATGGTATAAAAACGTATGTGTTTTTTGTTTGGATTGTCTGATGAAGTTCTTTGAAAGGACAAAAGCGCTTACTGGCTTTCCATTGTCTGGTTAAACTTTTTCACCTTTGGATTGAGTATTGGGACTTCATATTTCACAGTTTGGAGTCTGCCCTGTCGTTTCTGCAGTGTTGTAAAACACTGATCCACATGGAGCATTTTCAGGTTCATCTTGGGGTTTACAACAAGAGACAATACAACAACACAAAAAATCAGTATTAACAAACATAAGGACTACAGAATTAAAGAAACCAAAGATTGTCTGGCCACTAAGCAGGTATTGCATTTATGTAGTTTAGGAAGTGAAAGAAATTGTTCATAAATTACAAAACAGGGAATATAATAATGTCTATATGAAGCACATTCTTTCAAAATGAATTAATTCAGAGAAGAAATGATGGGATATATGTAAAGGCTTTGAGGGGAAGAGACACAATTATGGTCGATAACATAGCAGAATACAAGCTACACAGTGAAACAGAAAGAAAAAAAATAAGTTGGGTTAACTTTGGAAGCTTGGAGAGTGCACCCAAAACCCAATACTTTAAATCTAATGCTGGCCTGAAAAATATCTACATCAAAATATCTCCAGAATGAACTATTAGGTGGGAAAGATAACAACAGGCAGTGCATTAGATATAAAAAATGTTGAAAGTCTTCATTAGCTCTTTTTCAGCCACTACAGTCAACGTAACAAGGCCTACGCTAAGGCAACCAAACAAATGAGTGTGGTGAGCAAATGTTCAGCAGTGCACTGGAGAAGGAGACAAATGCACTGAGCATCTCCAGTGACATAGATACAGTGATCAACTGTGGAACCAGTAGATAGGAGAAAACAAAATCATATTCGCAAAATGCAGTAATAAGTAGTTACAACAAGAAAGGGAAACATCACATCCATTAAGAGGACAACTTTGATTTGCTAAGATAAATCAGGGGAGGGAGGCTACTATGGCAAACGATAGAAACAACTCTGATCCAAAACAATACCAAAACAGCAAAATCTTCAGAAGTCAGGAATCAAAAAACAGGAACCAAAGCCACATCCAAAAGCAAATTCTTTATTCTCCAGCGCCTCGGTGTAACCACCTTTCACCTATGGCAAACGAGACTGTTTAAAACAATTTACCAGCAGAAGATAACAATGTGAATAAAAGAGAGGGAAGGAAGGGAGTTTTTAAATGCCTAATTTTAGTGACACATTAGTAGACAAATTTGGTGCAAGAAATTAGAGCAATAATTAGGTGCCTACCTTAATTGTAGATCTTCAGAAACATCTTGCTAAAATTTTCTACATGTGACGCATGATGGCACTGCTTCCAAATGACATGTACCTACCAGGTTATAGACACGCCTAGTCCAACTCATCTTCCCTGATGTTAGTGGCAATGGAACTCCCTATAGACTCTGCATTCCAGGGAAACCATGCAGAATGCTCCTCCTCTGACATTTTCTGAAGAAATTGAGTCAGTAGGCAGATTTACTCAATGAAATAATCTGGAAATGCAGAAGTTATGTTCACAGTCTATTTTGTTAGAATCAGTCTCAGCTACTGGGGCCTTACTTTCTGAAGGATTTCCAAACAGTAAAAAGTAAATGATGACTGTGTCCGCGGTGGTGCAGAGCTTAGTGTTGTCACCTCACAGCAAGAGGTTCATTGGTTCGATTCTCTGCTGGAGTGCCTTCTGTGCCGAGTCTGCATGTCCTCCCTGAGGTCGACTGAGCTTTAAAGACATGTGTGTGTGTGTGTGTGTGTGTGTGTGTGTGTGTGTGTGTGTGTGTGTGTGTGTGTGTGTGTGCGCGCGTGTATGTGTGCGCGCACGTGTGTGCCTTCAGTGAAGGTTGGCTGCCTGGCTGGCAACTCGACACCGTAAAACTCCACTGCCAATCAATCTGTAGACTGGTGATCCACTGTGGCAACCCCTAACAGGAAAAAGCCAAAAGACATTGTTTTTTAAATGTAAGTGATGACCACCATGCTTCATTTTGGAAGCATAGCAGGGGTCAAGTCTGCTAGCAGTTATTTAATTAAAGTTACAAACATGGACAAGTTATGGTGTTGCAAAATAACCGGATTCTTGGTTTCTCTAAAATTTGGTATTTGTGCTGAAGTTGTGAAGTCATACCTCACATATTGACAACAACGTCATTGATATACTGACAGACCACATGCCAATTCTCATAAACTGTTCCGTTGACTACCTTGTACTAACCTGTGAGCTGAAGCTTAAATTTACACTTCAATTCTGAGACAAGAGGATACTGAAATCTGGTCTTGTTCTAATAGAGAAGGTCCTGCTTCCTGCATGGTGTCAAGAGATGCTGCAAGGGGGCATGCCCTCTCATATTAAGATGCAGCAACCCCAGAAAGTAGCAATGTTGCAAAGGTCACATTCTTCTGTGTGGAGAATGCATGTCTCCAAACACAGGAAATGTCCATTGATTTGTGCAGATTTAATGAACAGACTTCTGTTTGTGAAGGCACACTATTTGAAATGTTACACAGCAGGGATTTTGTGTTATGGCGTTTGGCTCAGCAAGTTGGGAATTTTATCACTGGGATATCACTACAACCATTCAGTAATATGAAGGGGTAGAACTCTACCACCAGAATGTTTTTTTTTTTTCCAGAAAACTGTCAACTTAGTTTATGACAAAAACACACAACTAATGATATTATATTCCACCACAGCCTTAGACTCCCTACCCCCTTTCACATCATTCTCAGCAAATAACACCCCAATCACACCTGTTCAACATACCAAATTACTAGGAGTTATCATAGATCACAACATGAAATTTGACACCCACATTTCTCAGACATTAAAAAAGTCCATAAAAAACTCAGAACCCTATACAGATGTAAAAGGTACCTCACCAATGACAGTAAAGCTACCATTGCAAAAACATACCTACTTTCCTCTCTGCTCTCCCCCATACTCATCACCTTAAACAAAGCAGACTTAAACAAACTAATCACTTGCTACAATAAAATAGCAAAGTTTGCTACCGACTCACCCATCAGGTCACATCACTGTTTAGCTGTTAAACAGCTGTCCTGGCTAGAATTACCCATCTGCTTGTATATAACCAGCTTACTATAGCCCACGTAATTCTGTATGATCTTGACAGAGTTCCTGCACATCAAGGCCTACTTAATATCTACTCTAACAAACGCCTTTTAAGATCCACCAAACAAAGCCCTGGCTGACATATTCAAAAGCAACAATAACTCTGGGGTTTCCCTATATTCCACTTCAGTTGCAAAGATATGGAATTCCATCCCTGCGGATATAACATAGAAAACAAAAATATTTTCAGAAAACTCCTCTGGTCCCATTTAAACAGTTCTTGGGTATGTAACTGTTCCAACCCTGGTTAGGCGCACTTAACAAGTTAATACTGACTTTGAATCCTCTAGGACAACTTACAATAACTACTACCTATGTTCTTTTCCATAATCTGTGATTACTGCATTAATCACTGTTGAATATAGCCATATAACTGTACAGTTCCAACAACCATATTGTTTACTGTAACTTAATGTTTATTTTTTTATGCTCCCTGCTTGATCTACCTTTCAGAATCTGTATAGTACTCTATTAATTTATGTATTGTATTTACTGTATTATTCTTTGTGGAGCTTTGCGAATTGAATTTACTGTATTAATCTCTGTGAACCTTTTCTCCCCGGGCCTCTGCTGAAAATGGGATTTATACCCAGTCAGACTCTCCCGGTAAACAAATGTAAAATACGATAAAATAAATAAATAAAATAAAAATGAAATTGTTTAGTTGAACTACATTTAGCTCAACAAAACTTATTTTTTTGTTGAGGGGGGGATTCAGTGTTTGTGTCAAGACTAATGACACAATTTTCAGAAAGGACTTGAAACTTCATTCAAATCTGCAAGTAAAACGGCAAACAAAAATCAAGTAGAACAGTAGGAAAAGGCCAGTCCCATGGGGCTGTAGACCTGATGGGAAGAAGCAACATTACTGAACATCGGTAAAATTTCAGCCAAATGTCATATTAATACCTGTACTCCATAATTCTGAGAATTATTTTTTCTTTTTTTCTTTTTGCTTTTCAGATCAAGTTCTTTGTGATCTGACTATCTGTTAATAAAGGGAATCTAAAGACAAGTCAAAATCCTCAACCAAAAATAAATGTAATGTCATGGGAAAGATAAATTAATTTAAAATATTCTGAAAAACACAAAGATTAACACAGTTATGAGAACATGTGTTTAATATGGTCCTAGATACAAAGGTAACTTCATTTTTTATCAGAGTACCTCAGATCTTTGCAGATGTAGGTAAATTTTATTTATTTATTTATTTGTTTGCCGGGTTAGTCTCACCAGGCTATTGGCCTTTTTCAGGGGAGACCTGATGTGGTATTTATACTGTTAGGAGAAAGTTGGTCAAGGAATCAGGAAACTTCACCTACCAGTCATTGTGCGTGGGACCCATTCTGGAGAAGCACTTACTGTTCTGATTCCAGATATGGAGGCAGACAGAGAGAAATGGAGATGGAGTGGTGAAAGAAATGACGCAGAAAGCAAATACTGTGACAGGAGAATGTGTGCAGGATTCTGAGGACATGTTTCAAAGAAATCTGTTTGATAGAAATGAGTCAGCAAATGACAGATGTATAATTACAACCCACCAGTCGGTAGGGTTACTGGATGATTTACTTAAAGGAATGGTGGTACAGACTGAGCCAGAAATTGAAGGAGATGTTTCCTTTGGGGACATTATGGAGAAAATACAAAAGGAGAATGCACAGACAATCCTGAAGAATAGTGGTGAGATGGAAAAGAAAACATATGCAGAGAAAGTAAAAGAAGGCAAAAGTGGAGTAGCTGAAAAGAAGGCAGAAGAAAATGAAAAATGGAAGTACATGGTAAGGATTCAAAGTAAAGAAAATAAAGAACTGGACAGCTATGAAGTGTAGGACAACTTAATAGCTCCTTTGGGTGTAAAAGCACGAGGTAAGAAATGTATTCTTATTAACAAAAAGACATTTTGTGACGTCACATTTGAAACTGTTTTTCAATGGAAAATTTTCTTGGAGAATATGAAAAAAAAAAGACTGTAACCCATGGAATCTTTATGTGATAAAAGCATTTAACAAGGAAACAAAAAATAAGATTCACATACAATTTCAAACAGAGGCAGACAGAGAGACTTTGAAAAGACATTTGAAAGCTTTATGTTAAGTATAGGACATTGCAAAAGTTTATGGACTAATGGCTGGGATTGTAATATTATGTTAAAAATAGAAAGAGAAAAAATTATACATACACCAAACATGACAAATGTGGAGGGGAATAGGGAGTGTTGTAAAATAATGGGGATAACCTAAAACATGTTTTTTGTGTGTTTGGAAAAGGACATTTGGTAAGTAACTGTGACAAAAGAAAATGTTACATTTGTGGGGAAATGGGACATGATGCAAAAAATGTGGATTGAAATGTTTTAAATGTAACAACATTGGCCATTTTTGGATGGATTGCAAAAATTAAAATAAGAGTAAGGAAAACGAGAAGAAAATGAATGAGAACAAAGAGAAGAAATTTTAAAAGTAGGAGAAAGAAGAAAAACTAGATGAAAAAATAATAAAGAGGACATAGAAGAAGGTTCTGAAATAAGTGATGAAGGAAAACAAATTGGGAGATAGTAAAAGAAAAAAAATTCTATTGGTAAAAGAATAAAAGACATAAAAAGAAAATGTAAAGGGATGAGTACAAAAGAAAAAAGAAAGGAAATTAATGAAAAATATATACAGCTACAGATTGGGGCTTGGTATAATGGCTAAGATGTTTGATTCACAGACACACGGTACAGTCTGAGTCTCATCTTTGCGAAGGAAATTGGTTAGGCTTAGAATGGCCTATTAAGAAAGCTCGCCTAGTAATTAGGTGCAAATGTATGAAACCATGAATCTAAGGAAAAGGGAAAATTAAAATTTTAGAGTGCTTTCTGTATATGTGAATAGTAGTAAAAATACACTAAAAATAGGAATTTTGGAGTGGTGTAATACATGTGACATAGATATAATTATATTAGAATACACAAGATATTTAACAAATGAAGAAAGTTACAGAGAAGATAAAAGGAGGAAAGATAATCTGGAATTTGGGAAATGAGAAATGTTCTGGAATAGCCATGTTCTGTAGAAATACAGTAAAGATATTAGATGTAACTTTAGCAAAAATAGGAAAAGTAGCCATTGTAGATTTAAAATGGAAAGAACAAGTATATAGAATTATAACATTATATGCTTATACTAATTGCAAAGAAATCAAAGTTTACTTTATCAGATTTTAGAATACGTCATGATAAATATGAATATTACAATAACAAGAGACTAACTGTGATTTAAGATGCAAGCATAAAAAGAAAGGAAATGATATAAGAAAAGTGTTAGAAGTTACAAGATATGGCAAGTTAAAACTGTGGGACAAAAATTCATGGGCTTACAAAAGGGGTATACATAGAATTGAAATAGATTATTTTGCAGTATCAGAAGGTTTAGTTGTAGGAAAAGGGGAGGTAGTTGAAACAGGGTTTTCTGTTCATCTTGCAATATGGCTGAGATAAAGGAAAACAAGGAATATATAAAATAGGAAAAGTAATTAAAAGGATAAATGAGAAAGCATGGAATGAAGAAGAAAAGAGATTAGTAATATAGTTATGGAAAGACCATGACACTACGAGAACATTTTATAAAAATTGGTCTGTTGGTCTGAATGGTGGATGATATTTAAGTAAAAATATAAAGAATGTTTTTAGAGTAGCAATATGATGTGAAAAAAGAGAAAGAAAAACATACAAACATAACGATGAATTGGCAAGATTTAGAACCCAATGATAGAAAGTACTTTGACAAAGAAAAAGAATTATATGAAAGAAATGAAGACAAAATACAAGAACTGTAGTATGAGCAAAGATATTTTTTACAAGAAAAAAGAGAAGTATCAAGTTACTTAAGCAGGTTAGTAAAGGAAGGTGGTAGTATAATGACAGAAATAAAAAATGAAAAAGGAGAAATAGAAAGAACTCAGGAAAGGTTATGAATAGTGTAGCAAAATATGTACAAAAAATGTAGTGGAAAAAAACATGGAAAGTAAAAAAGTTAACAGAAAAAGAGAATAAAGAATTGGAAAAGAAGATTTCTTTACATGAGCTAGATAAAGTATTAGGACAAGTAAATATAGATTTCACTACAAGCCCAGATGAAATAGGTTATGAACTGTATAAAAATTTAAGGGATTGGCAAAAAATAGTTTTAAAGATTTTGAATGAATGGTTATATGAAGGTATAAAGAATTATGTAGTGGAATACTTAAATTCATATGGAAGAAGGAAGATAGAACAGAATTAAAAAAATGGTGACAAATAATAATGATTATAAGATCTTTATGAAAATGATACAAAAAAGCTTTGAAACTATAATGGAAAATATAATGAAGATAGCATATATACCACTGGTAAACTGGAACAAAACAACAGTATATATTGATCAGGAAGAAAGTAACCACAACAGACGGGGGACCGCTGTAACAAGAATGAATATGCTGCTGTTCTCCAATAAAACTTCCAGGCCCATAAACGCTCCAAACAAGTTTATTCAATAAAACCACAACCATGTATAAAAACGTCGACCTAGGTTTCGTCCGTTAAACGAACTTCATCAGAACACCACAAATTGTCTCCAAAACTCTTAAATATTGTACATAAACATACTTAATGAGCCTGTTAACCAATGAAATGCATGTTCAAACATTTGAAATCTTAAAACAGCAATGCAACTAGGTTAAAGTCTATATTAATGCCCAAACACCACTGACCCCCCTGGTAATAAAACTATTTGGTATTATCCACTAAATATTGCTAATATAAATATTACATATAAAATTAATATTGATAATACATATAGGTTATTACCTAAACACACAAAATTGCCATTAAAACCGACCTATTTATAAAAAACTATTACAAAATATAAAACTATTACAAAATATAATTTGTGTGAACGTATTAGGTTGTAGAATATGATGTTAAGTTGATGTTGTTAAAATAAAATAAAATAAAATAAAATATAATGAAGATAGCATATATATCATCCACAGTTTCTTTAACTATCATTAATAATTATTGATGGGTACAGGAGATTTGGACCTGGATGATTGCCCCCAACCGATTCAACCCTGGACGGTTGGACCCCAGTAAAAAATGTAACATAAGTGAAACCGAAGTACATCAAAGCAAAAATAGAAATGAAAGACTGTCTATTCTTCAAATTGGTTTAGCAAGTATTTCTTTTCTATTTATGTGCTTCGACTACACTTACTTTAAACTAGGTGCAAATTGGAACTTTAATTATATATACAAAAACGGCAAGTGCCAAAAAAAAAAAAGTTTGCTAACTAATCCGGAAGTTCATGACATTAGCTAGTCCGGAGTTTCCGTACAATGATAACGTCATTATTACATAAAAATAAAGAAAATTGCATGTTGCTGCGTGAGCTTTGGTGGTAGTATAAATGTTCAAGTTGAAGAAGGCATATTAACCAGAATAAAAAATTTATTTAATTTAATTTTAAAGAAATTATTTATAGTAGATAATGGATTAGTTAACATATCAACATAATATAAAATAAAAAATATATATTTAATTGATGGAAAACATATGTCAAAGTATGCTATAAAGTAACAGTAGTCATAATATGTTAAAACATAACACTAGTTATTATATGTTAAAGATTTAAATGTTATATTTATACTAACCAATGTAATAATTAAATAAAATAAAAATATTAATAAAAATATATTTACAATGAAAAATTAACAGTGTTATTATTGTATCATTTATTAATTAATAACTTAATGATAAAGTACTTAAAAATATATATTTGGAGTGAAATAGTCCGGGGTCGAACTGTCCACTAAAAATCACATATACAATACATATAAATTTATACATGAACTTGTAAGAAATGCATTGGGGTCAAACCATCCAGGGGCGAACAGTCCGGGGTCGAATAGTTCTGCTTCCTCAGCATATAGTAATAGTAATGTAAAAATACTTGTAAATGGCTGATTAGGCCAAGAGGTACATATGAAGAGTAGTTTAAGACAGGGATGTCCAATGAGTTTTGTACTTTTTGCATTAGTTTTGAATGTGTTAGTATGTGAAATAAATTACAAACTGAAGGAGGTAGGGTATATAACACCTGAAGGGTTAAGAATTCCACTTCTGTTAACATATGCAGATGAGATTACAATAATTGCAAACAACAAAACCTGGGTAAAAGAAGTAATAATTTGCACAAATGAGGGTCTAGAGCTGATACGGATGGCTTTAAATAAAGAGAAAAGTAAAGGTTTAGCTGATGCAGTAAAGATCGGGGTATATATTTTATAATGAATGAAATTTCTGTGTTAGGTATAACATTTGGGAATAAAGATGCAAGTGGAATTCAGTGAGAAAATAACACTAGAAGAAATAAAGCCAACATGTCTTTTCTGGAGAACATATAAATTATCATTTACTAAAAAGGCTTATTTGATAAATTTAGTACTGATGGGTAAAATAGCATGCTTAGCAAGTGTATTTATGTTGCAACAGTATTTGAAAAGGAATTACTGCAGATATTTTTTTTTCATTTATATGGAGTTCTAGATTAAACCCAGTAAAAAGAGAAGTTTTGCATGTAAATAAAGAAGGAGATTTAAGGTTAATTAACCCAGAGATATACATTGCTTCATTATATATGCATACATAGTTTACTGCTGCCCTTTTTCACTGAAAGCACTCATATCAAAGTGTATCTAAGTGTAGAAAGTGCTGAAGTTAGGAACACTGAATGTTCCTTAGTTTCATGCATTGTGGCTGTATGATGGTAGGTGGGGATTTGGACTAACGATGAAGCTTTCGAATTACTGAATGTTTTGGCATTAGGTGTAAGAGAGTGTGTGCAGCTGTTTACTGTTTAGGGTTAGGACAAAATACAGATTTAGTTCTTTAGTGTGTTCATGTTTGTTAAGGTGTGTGTGCGAGCGCACATGTGTGCTTGGGTGCACATGCATGTGCAATTATGTGTTAGGGTTAGATAAAAAGACAATTAGTAGCTTTAGTGTTGTTTATGTATGTAAAGTGTGTGTGTGTGTGTGTGTGTGTGTGTGTGTGTGTGTGTGTGTGTGTGTGTGTGTGTGTGTGTGTGTGTGTGTGTGTGTGTGTGTGTGTGTGTGTGTTTCAGTGTCTTGTGTAGTCATAAGATAATGTGTGGAGCAGGGGTTAGTTGCATTACCACATATGAGCAAGGTGGTATGATGGTGATCTTATATTAACTTAAAATGTTTGTTTTATTTATTGTGCTTTTTTAAACTGGTGGGACCCTTTTCAGCCATGACCCAGGTACACAGTACACAACCAATTTGCATTTGTAGATATCACAAAATTACAAAGTATAAACAACAAGAAGCATTCAAAGGACAAGAAGTAAACATCAAAACATACGGAATACATTAAAAATTCTTAGGCAATCAATGTAGATAACACAAATATGTGCAAACACATATCAAAGCATTGTTGCGAGGCAAGCATCATATAATAATTACTTAGTCAAGTCAACTAAATAGGTAATACATAAACTAGTTATAGATTTATGCAACTCTGTCAAAGTACAGGGAAGAATTTTTTGAGCTAAATATAAAATTGCTATCATATGTATTCACTAAATAAGAAAAAAAAAAAGAAAATATGAGAGAAGAGCTCTCAGAAGACAAAGACAAAAAATGGAAAGAAGATCTATGAAGAAAGGGAGTATTTTTATTTTATTTATTTATTTTACATTTGTTAACCGGGATAGTCCGACTGGACATGTGTCCATTTACAGCGGAGGCCCGGGGAGAAAAGCTCCAAATTCTTATACAGAAGTAGATAAATGTACATTGTATTTAAAGCTCTACATTATTTAAGATTAATAATAAACATATTTATTTACACCTTATCTTGCTCAACAACCACTTACATTTCAAATATTCATTTTTACATCAGCTTATATTTATGCTAAACAGGTTTTTGTGTGTATAACAGAAAACAAGCAGATACTGGTAAAAGATGACTTTACTAAGGGAATTACATTTTATAGTGGGAGTACCTGAGATTGTAGCAGAACAATAGGAGACTGCATTAATTGCTGCTATAGTGGGAGTTACTGAGTTTCTAGTAGAACATCAGGGGACTGCATCTACAATTCTTTTATGCAGTATCAGGACAGTGTCTTATGTGATGCATGGGCATAACCAGGAGTTTAATAGGTGTGTCTTGAGAGAATTTTTGAACTGTACAGTTGAGGGAGCTGAGGTCAGAGGTGGGGAGGATGTTCCAGTTTCTGGCAATGTTGTGGGAGAAAAAAGCTTTTCCTGAAGAGTTATTGGCTTTAGAGATACAGAGGAGAGATTTTTCTGAGGAGCGGAGGGGGCGATTTGTTGTATACTGGGTTAGGAGTTTGTTTAGGGATGGGGTTTTGTCAGGATGTCTTACTATATTGTAGGCTAGTATCAGTTGTTGATATTTAATTAGTTGGGGGAGTTCTAACCATTTGAGTTCTTTTAGTGCCTGACAATGATGGGTTTTGTTGGTACAGTTGTTAACAAATTTTGCAATTTTATTGTAGCAGGACTCTAGTTGTAAAAGATCCTGTTTTATAGAGTTGGTAAGGATAAGTGCAACATACATGAGAGTAGAAAGTAGGTGAGTTTGGGCGAGTGTGATGTGTGCTTGATCAGATAGGAATTTTTTATGTCTATATAAGGTACCCATTTTTTTATGGACTTTTTTGATTGTTAGTGATATATGAGTGTCAAATAGTTTATTGTCAATAGTTACTCCTAGTAGTTTGGTGTTGTCAGTAGGGGAGATGTTAGTGCCATTATTGGACGTGATTGTAAAAGGGGATTGGGTAGTTTTAGTTTTATTAGGAGCAAATATGAGTAACTTGGTCTTGTCTGGATTGAGTATAAGTTGGGTCTGGGTGATGCAACTTTCTACTGAGGTAAAGGATTCCTGGGTACGTTTTTGCAGAGTATCGAGAGAAGGCGCTGTGCAGATGAGAGTCGAGTCATCTGCATATTGTATTAGAGTGGCATGTTGGGAGGAGCTAGGGAGGTTGTTGGTGATTATAGTGAAAAGTAGTGATCCCAATATTGAACCTTGTGGGACTCCTACAGTGGTTGGGAGTAAGGGAGATAGTTTGTTTTTCCATTGTACAGACTGTTGTCTGTCTGCTAGATAGCTTTAAAACCATGCTATGGTAGATGGAGCAAAGGATAGGGAGGCCAGAGAGTCTAGAAGTAAGGGGTATGACACCATTTCAAATGCCTTAGATAGGTCTAGGAATATTGCTGAGACGAAGTTGTTGTTATTTCTGTATTGGTTAATTGTGTTTGCGAAAGAGAGGAGAGCAGTAGTGGTGCTGTGGTGTTGGCAGAAACAGTGTTGTCTGGGAGAGAGGAGATTGTTAGTATTCAATAATTCCATCACATGAGTGTGAATACATCTTTCCAATATTTTCTATAACGGGTAGGATGGCTATGGGATAGTAGTTGGAAAAATCATAGGAGTTTCCACCTTTATGAAGGGGGAGAATGTATGATACTTTCCATAATTGTGGGATGTAGGATTCCTGAATGGACCGATTTATAAGGATGGAAATGGTAAGATAGTGAATCAGCTGCTATTTTTAAGAAGTTGGCTGGTAGGTTGTCTGCAGCAAGGGTGGCAGGTTTAAGTTTTAGTAGCAGTTTTTTGATTGTAGCGGTAGGGACAGGTGAGAGGGTAAGGGCTGGGGTATTATTGGCGGGTTGGTTATATTTACATTTTACTTATTTATTGTTCAAGGATTCACTAAGTACTGGTAAGATGAAAAATAAGAGGAGCTTAATTATTTCCTTGCTAGCATTATGCTAGTGGATTTCTATAAATTAGCACTCCTGCAATTTACAAGAGCATTTATAGACTCTTTTTTTAAGTGGTCACATAGTTTTCTTCCAAAGGCCTTGCATTCACTAGTTTGCCCCGTTTCTTGGCGAAGGTTTTTCCAGTTGGTGGGAACAATTTGCTAAGGCTTCTTTCACCAAGGGCAAGCCTAAAGGGATGTCTAATATTTCTTAAACACTCCAGAAGAAACCACTTGTTAATTTGAACTGCTCAGCACAATGCATACTAATTATACCTCTGTATTTGTCTTACCTGTAAGAAATAAATTCTAGAAATATAATTAACATACAATACTATGAGGTTAAATACAAAACAGGCAAGTTTATTTGACCTTCTTCCAATGACACATATTCTGTCTGCTGTTGTCATCTATCAAATGATTTTAACTTACTTCTCATAAGCATTAAAAATTTGTTTTCAGGTTTGTGTCTTGTTACATTTTTTAAGCATGCAATAATACCCTGTAATGAACACCCTGCTGTAAAACATTATATACCAGATTCAGACACTTACGTCTACACCAAATGCACAGGTCAAACCTGGGGATTCATTAAGTGTGTGCACACGTCACACTGAATTTTGTGCACAACAAAGCTATTTAATTATGTGGGAAGCCAACACACACAGCATGACAATCTGCCTCACCTTCAGTTCACAAAACAGGCTTGCAGCCATTTGGTGGCAAGGAAGTACTCATCTATGTGTGCAGACAATTTAAACAAAGGAGTGTACACAAAACACCACATCCAAAAGTGAGTGCACAGGCATGGCATAACACAAATAGGTAAATCAGGAAAGCATAAGCAAGGGAAAGCCTAAAAACATGTGGACAAGGAAAGTTTACACTGTTTACACTGCATTTATTGTACTCATGGACATGTATAAAATAACTGGCAGTGTCATTCACATTAATAAACAGCCATAAAATGTTCAGAAGGAAAATGTTGTGCTGGAAAAGTTTATAACTTTGTGTGGTGAGCACATGTATCAAACTCCCAATGCAGGAATACTGGAAAACAAATTACATAATGGTATGTCAAATGAAAGATGTTAGGGGTAGACTTGTACATACTTATTTTTCCAGCACTGAAACTATTTATTTACTTATTTGTTTAGTTTACATTTGTTTACTGGGAAAGTCTGACTAGACAGAATTCTTTTTTCAGCGGAGCTCTAAGGAAAAAAGCTCTACATTTATAAAGGAGTTGCACATTGATACAGAATATTACAGCAGATAGTTGTACATAGATACACAGTAATACATACAATGTGTTTTATATAAATCGATTTTCACATATTTACACAAATACAAATCAACAGTAACAGACAGTGATACGTCTTTCTGTATTCAATTTATATATATGTACATACTTTGTTCAAGAGATAACATTGAGTATATGTTGTTCCCTACCAAAAGGAAGATTATAGTGAGAAAGAGATCATTGACCAGCTACTCCTTGAGAATAAGAACTGGAAAGCATTGGGGGTAGAATTTAAATAGGACAAATATGTGGGAAGGTACTATGGAAGTTAAGTATGTAGTGAGTAGTAAGAAAGTCAAGGTAGGAAGAAAGAGAGGGTGTGAGAAGCAACTCAGTGAGGGCTATCCAGGGCTGATGCATGAAAATAAATGTGTCAGATAAGTGGGATTTGAGTATTTTTTTTATGTGAGGAGTTTGTAGTTGATCTTACATTTGTAGGTAATGAGTTCCACATTTTGGCAATGGAAGTTGAATAAAGGGAATCTCCTGCAGCGTTGTTAGCTTTGGTTACTTTTAATAAAGATTTATTTCTTGAGTGTAAATCCAGATTACTAGGGTAGTGAAGTAGAAGGTTATGCAGGGCAGGGGTTTTCTTAGGCTGGTTTAGAACTGTATGGCCCGTAGTACGTTGGCTATAAGTTAAGAGATAAGGTAGCTCTAGCCAGTTAAGTTGTTTGAGTGCTAGGCAGTGGTGAGACCTATAGTTGGAGTCAGTTGCAAACTTAGAGATCTTATTATAACAGGTGTCCAACTTTGCTAAGTCTGACTTCTTTAGGTTTGTGAGAATAGGACAGGCATAAAGGAGAGCAAAGACCAGGTAGGTTTTTGCAGTGGTGGCTTTTGTGCTATTAGATACTGCTTATTTCTATAAAGAGTACCAAGATTTTTATAAACTTTCGCTGCTGGCTGGGCTATGTGAAGGTCACATTTCATGGCGCTGTCAATAACAACACCCACAAGTTTAGTTTGGGTACAGGAGTAATGGTGGTATTATTTGTAGACGTGATATTAAATGATGTGGGGGATCAGTAGCTCTACTGGGTTAAAAAAAAGATGTATTTGGTCTTGTTAAGGTTTAGAATAAGTTGAGCTTCAGATAGCCAAGTTTTGACTGCAAAGGACTGTTGTGCTAGCTGTCGTAGCTGCTGTAGTGATGGTAAAGTGCATATCAATGTGGAATTGTCTGCATATTGGACTAGGGAGGTATGCACACTAGCAGTGTGCAGATTGTTAGTGAATAGTGTGAAGAGGAGGGGACCTAGAATGGATCCTTGTGGTACACCTAGAGTAATGGGGAGTATGGGAGATAGGTTTTGTTGCCATTTTACAGCTTGCTGGTGTCCTAGGTAGTCTTTGAACCAAGCAACTGCAGAATGACCAAGGTTTTGTTCAGGGAGTACATTTATAAGTTTGTTATGACAGATGGTGTCAAATGCTTTAGACAGGTCTAGAAAGAGGAGACTAATTTAATATAGTTTTTGTGATAATTAATTGAGTTAGCAAAACTCATTAAGGTGGAAGTAGTATTGTGGTAGGGCTGAAATCCATGTTGGGTTTTGGATAGAAAGTTGTTAGCAAGGTGATACTCCATAATTTGAGTGAATGCATCATTCAAAAATTTTGAACAGAAGTGACAAGATAGCTATTGGCCTGTAATTAGACAGTTCTATTGAGCTGCCTCCTTTATGTAGTGGTATAATGTGTGAGATTTTCCAGATTGCTGGAACTTGGTGCTCAGAGACTGATTGATTTATCAAGATGGATATCGGGTAGAAGGTGACATCAACAGCCATTTTAAGATATAGGGTTGTTTGCTTGAGTTTTTTTTAGAAATGTTTTATAGTGTCTATTGGGACATATGGGAAGGAAAGGGTGTTGCTATCTGTACTTGATGTGGGAATATCTGAAGGAGGGGTGGAACAGTTATTATTTGTGAGGGCTAATATGGACTCGGTGAAGTATTTGTTAAATTGCATAGCTATGGAGTCTGTGTTGTTACTGGTTGTAGAGGTGGGGGTGCTGGAGTTTCCAGGTTGTGGGATTTGATTAATAGCTGACCAAAACCTAGGTGAGTTATTCTGATGTTTAACTTGGATATCATGGTAGTAATTAAACTTATCCTGTTTGATATGTTTTTTGGCTTCATTTCTCAGTTCTTGATATGCCTCCTTAGTCCCTGGTGATTTGTTTTTGTGCCATAGATCACAAGCTTTCTTTCTCATTTTTAACAATGATCTGGTTTCTTTGGTTAACCACGGGGCATAGTTAGATTTTACTCTAATTATTCTTGGAGGAGCTAGTCTGTTTAGAATGTTCAGGAAAGTAAAGTTGAAATATTCTAAGGCTTCCTCTAGGGGGAGATGTTTTAGTGGTGCCCAATTACAGAGTTTAAGGGTGGATGTGAAATTCTGAGGGTTGAAGTTCCTTTTGTTCCTAATTATATGGTATGCAGTGTGTTTTGCTGGATTTATTCATTGCCTAAGTAGAAAGGTTGGAAGATGATTGCTGAGACTATCTGGGAGACATCCAGCATGTATAGAGAGAGAAGGTCTGTTTGTTAGTAACCGGTTTAGGATGGAATGCATATTTGATTATCTGTCAATTCTTGTGGGAGTTTGAATGATTTGGGTGAAGCCAATGAGGTTAATGTGCTTTATATGTTCCATGAGTTACAAGTAAACCAATCTATATTGAGGATACCCATAATAATTGTTTCCTAGGGCAGAGATTTTGAAGATCAGTACAGGATGTGTTCTAGATGGAAACGTTACTCTGCAGTTATATAGGTACCAACTATGTTTAAACATTTCTTGGAGCTGATCTTTAGTTTAGTAAAAGTCACTTCTGCATTACTGGAATCAGGAGTATTTTGTTGTAAGATGTCTAGAATAATGTTATTTTTTAATAGCATGGCTGTTCCCTCCCCTCTTTTGCCCTTTCTGTCTACCCTGTGAATACTATATCCTGGGGTAGGACTTCACTGTTGTTAATTTCTGGTTTTAACCAGGTTTCAGTGATCGGAGTAATGTCTAGTGAGTAAACAGAGAGGGTTGCGTTACATTCTTGGGTTTTGTTTACAATACTTCTAAGGTTTAAGTTTACTGATAAAAGTCAGATCCTTTCTGAGAGAGATTTAGTATACCTTGGTTGGCATATTGGGAATGATGTTGGGATAGTTTGATTTTGGGGACAGGATTTGGATGGATATCTCCACTAACAGTTAATTGTGAGGCTAAATGTGTTATTGTCTTGAGGAATTTGACTATATACTTGTCATATTCACCATCACCACAACAATAATATTTTCTCTCTAAGTTACCCAATCAAAGTAAAACATAAACTAGAATACACTACTTTCCCATATCCTCTAACAAACCTATCGCTATGCGGAGACATACATCCCAACCCGGGTCCAATCTCCTCTCCTCTGCAACCCCCCAACTCCTATAAATCAATAAACTTCACTACAATTAACCTACAAAGCATCAGAAATGAAATACCTGACTTCCATGCTTGGATAGCCCATAACAAACCCAATATTATTGCTGCAAGTGAAACATGGCTAAAACCCTATATTAAGGACACAGAATTCCTTCCCCCAGATTTCACCAGTCTTACAGCCAAGAGACCCCAAAAAAAAGGTGGAGGCATCTCTCTAATGTACCCCATGTCCTTCACTATTGTCCCACATACAAAATCCATCCCACAGTTCTCCACAGCCGAACTTCTAGTTTCTTTCCTTAAAATGAATAATTGCAAAAACCTCTGTGTGATAGTCATTTTCATTCCCCCAGGCAATAACACTCCAATTCTTGAGGAGATCCTTGCCTGGGCATCTTCTAACATAAAAAAATAAGACTATCATACTGGGAGACGTAAATATCAACTGGTTAGACATGTCCCCACACCGCTCTAACTGCAATGTCAATCTATATAAGCACCCAGCTAGTTAACACCACAACCAAGCCTAATAAAATTAATACTAATGGCTCAATCCTAGACTGGATTTTAGTGTCCAACCCAAATAAGATTATGTCTGCTGATACACTCTCCAATAGTATAGGTGACCACTTACCAGTCTTTATACAATGTGAATGTACCACAACAATTAATAAACATCAGTAGAGGGTTACCAGAGATGAATCCCAGTTCATTCCATCTAGCTTTAACCAAAGGTTGTTTATCATCAACTGGGATGCACCAAAATCACATCCCCTTGATGAAGCAGTTGAGTTCTTCAACTCAACCTTCCTCAGCATACTAAACAATCTCGGTCCCCTTAGACAAAAGAGAGTAAAGACCGACCATGTCAGTTGGCTAACAAGATCCCATTAAGGATCTCATGAAATGCAGGGAAAAATCATGGAAAATCTGGCAAAAAAACAAAAACCCATCTGACCTCACCCAATACAAACAGCTCCAAAACCAGGTGAAGAGCCTAGTACTACAAAACAAAACACAACACTACCTTACATTACAAAATCAACACAAGCAAAACCCAAAGAAATTCTGGAGCTCTCTCAACTCTTTGTCAAACTCAGGCTCTAGTAATAATCCTTGCCCAAACCCAAATAAAACACCCATTGAAATTGCTGCAACCTTCAACTCATGTTTCATAGATACTGTAGCCAATCTAACTGCTATCTTTCCCAAGACCAACTTGTCCACCACAGACCTCTCCACAGCTAACACCAGTACACCCCCATTCCCAACTTTACGCTGTCACCTATACCCACCTTGACTATTAAAAAATTGCTTCTAAAACTCAAATCATGCACAAATGCCCCTGACATATACCCGCCAAATACCTGCAAATCTCAGCCAAATCAATCACGTACCCTATCAACATATTTCTCAACAGACCTATCCAAGAATCCTATATGCCCATCATCTAGAAAAAAGCTTACATCATCCCTCTACACAAGGGGGGCCCCAACATAGACACCGCCAACTTCCACCCCATTAATATACTATCACCCATCTCTAAGATTCTGGAAAAATGTATTCATTCTCAACTTCTTCAACATCTAACTCACAACCACATTCTCTCCCCCACCCGACATGGATTTAGGCCAGGAGATAGCACCACCATTGCCCTCATATTCTTCAGGGACACTGTCAACCGAGCCCGTGATGCTGGTAAAATCATATCTTCACTATTTCTTGATCTTTCTAAAGCCATTGATACTATATCCTACTCTCTCCTTCTAACAAAACTCTCTAACATAGGTAAATGATCTCAAACTCTAAAGTGGTTCACTAATTACCTCACTAACAGGCAACAATCAACTAAATGGCAGAACTCTTACTCTCCTTTCCTAAACACCACCACTGGTGTTCCTCAAGGCTCCATTTTAGGCCAACTTCTGTTTAGCATATTTATCAAAAACTTCTACACCACACTATCTCAAGGATCACTCATCCAGTACACAGATGATGCCACTGTCATCTGCACTGCAAACAACTCCTCAGAACTACACCAACTCAACCAAAACACCCTCACCTCCACAGAAATGTGGATGTCTAATAATCATCTTGCCCTGAACCCCAACAAAGCCAAACTAGTAATCTTTGCCCCCCAAAAGTCCACACTCCTACAAAAAGAGAACTTCACCACTGAATCCCTAAATGGTACCACCATCGACACTGTACCTAGCACAAAACCCCTAGGTGTCATCATACACAAAAACCTCACATTCGACCTGCACATCCAGTCCAATGTCAAAAAGACACATCAAAAGCTTGGCACTCTCTACTGACACAAACATCTACTCAGTGCATCAGCCCAAGTTTCCCTTGCCTCTTCTTTTCTATTACCCTCTCTTTTATATGGTGCCCCCCTCCTCACCGACATTCAGTCCTCACTAAAGTTCAAAACTAGACTCATGCTACAACAAAGTTGCTAAGTTTGTAACTAATGCCTCCTACTCATCCCACCACTGCTTATCATTACGCAACCTGAATGGCTTGAACTCCCCAACTATCTCACCTTTATCCAGCTAACTACAGCTCACAAATGCATTCATAATCCATACATGTGCCCTGCTCTATCTTCTATACTTACTTTATACCACCCTAACAGACCACTCCGATCCAACAACCAACTGCTCATAAATGTAGAAAAACCCAAACTTTCGGCTGGCCAGATGGTTTACACCTTTACCATTGCAAAACTTTGGAACTCCCTCCCCCCAACACTTAGATCCACCCACTCAGTAACCCTCTTCAAGACATCTCTGAAACAACAGCTCTCCTCATCTTGGCTGTGCACATATGCTAACACCACATCTCATATAACCTAACTTCAATCATCAGAACTATTCCCACCCCCACTCTACTACTCTGGCATCCTCATTTCACATCCATCTGTCTTTTTACTTACTACAACTCTCCAATCTGTCCACTTCCCTCTTCTACTAACCCTCATTGTCCTAGCATTGATCCCTCCTGTCTACTTCCTTCTCTTCCTAACCCTTACAGACCTACCACTGAACCAGGCAAGACATTCAGGTACTCTCGCAGCCTACCTTAATATCATACCACCACTTATATCTGCAACAATATCCACAGACTTTGCTGATTCCTGCAACAGGACTCATATAGCCTATCGCTCAGCTATTACACCTCCTAAATGTGTGAAAAGTTTACATACCTTGTATCTGATTAATTCCTATATCTGCTTTGCACCCACTGCATGAAGTGTCCTATATAAATTCTGCTAGCTGAAAACTACTCATATGGAATGTACTAATGTACATACCTTGTATTGCTTGTATAATATCTTTGATTTGAGAAAGATTACTTATGTACAGCTTTTTTTCACCAATTGTATAAGCTGCCAATATTATGTATTAAATGTCTTTATTAATGTAAATTCAATATTGCATGTTAAATGTCCTGTATGTGGAGCTTTTCTTCCCGGGACTCCACTTAAAATAGGCACTTCTGGCCCAGCTGGACCATCCCGGCAAACAAATGTAAATAAATAAATAAATATTTCAGGGAGATATGGGGATAATTTTGTTGTGGGCTTACAGTATAGGTAATTTGACCTATGTAAGCAGTTTTGTAGATTGAGGGTGATATTTTAATGCTTATAGGTTTTATCTGTGGTGGATAGGAATGCAGTATTACAGGGAGTGGTGACTCATTTATGGGAATGTGGTATGAGGGGAGGTGTGTTACTGTTGGTAGGTTTATGATAGCAGTAGTGTAGAAGGGTAACATGTTGTTAAGGTACATATCTTTAGTAGTAGTGTTTCTTGAGAAATGTATTGCTGTGATTTAATAGTTAGGCGACAAAAACTATGACTAATTAAGAGTGATGTAATTGACATTACTTGTGTGATTAGATAATGGAATGTATGGGAGTGGCTAGCTGAAAAATGTAGATATAGCGGGGGTGGATGGGAAATGGGGGTAGAGCAGGCAAGTGGCAAGGGTAAACTGAGCAGGGTAGAGCCAGCCAATGAACAAAGGAGGTTTGGTCTACAGAGACAATCAGTGAAAAACTACCTATAAGTAGGTCAGTATTATAGTAGCAGATTTATAACTTAAATCTACTATTTGTCTCTTTACTTTTAAACATTTGGCTTATTTAATGCCTCTTAGCTGGGGAATTTACTATTCAGAATACTAGATGTGAGAAAAAGACTGTAATCTATGCTGTTTCTCAGTAAAGAAATAATTCTACTATTCAGAGCACTAGGGGTTAGAGGAAAATAAGAATTATGCAGGCAACTTAATGCTGCGGACTGTCCTGGGTTTGTGTGCACACTGTTTACTAATAGAATACAACTACAACAAGAGCACGCATTAAACCGTAAAAAAAACATACAGTTATTTCAGTAGTTTTATTGTTTCTTGATTAGAGTATGCACGATCCTGTGTCAGCAGGGGGGCCCACTCAAGAGTTGCAGCAGGGAGCACAAGAAATGTTATTTCAGTAGTTTTGCTGGTTCATGTTTAGAGAATGCATGATCCAGTGTCAGCGATGGGGGTGACTCAAAAGTTGCAGCAGGGAGAATGAGAAATGGGACAGATGCGGAGAGGGCATGGTAGAGTGGGGGAAGATTTGAAAAATGGCACTAAGGGAATGTACTACCTTAAATAACTTCCAATCAAGGAAGATTGGAAACTAGATACAATCAGAGTTGTGTCAGTGGTATGCATAATGTGAAGGGTGGAAAGTAAGACACACAGCAGATCACTATAATAATAGACTGCAATCATCAAGGATATGTCACAAAAATACAAATGTAATGTGGAACAGAAAAAGTTAAATTTTTAGAATCCATAAATTATTAAAATGTGTAAACCTTAACATGCGAGATGTATATCCACGTGAGATGTAGGACATGCCAAGAAGCCTGTACTAAAATGGAAATATTTCTAGAAAATATACATGTGGAGAAATTTCATTAGCAATCTTTATTTATGTGTATGAATATGGACATGATTACAATGTGACAGCAAGAACATCTATGACAGTGAAAGAGAAGTAATTGCAGCACAGATGTGTACATTAATTCATTATTATTTAGTAACAACTGCTGCATTACACTGCTTCATTGTATAACAAATAGCAGTTGAAAGCCTGGTTACCTATTTAACAATCTCAGTAAATGTGTGTGAGCTTCTGCCACAATGCAGTCATAGTTAAAACAGTGAGAAAGTACACAACTGAAGGGTTTGTGACTAATAAATTAGGCATTGTGCAACAAACAGTAATACCTGGACAACAGCACTTAACATACCTCACAGATAGTTATAACATTACATGAGGTTGTCACCGAACTGTGAAAACTGATAAGAGTCGACATACATTTTAGACAAGTCTGTAACTGTCCTTTGAGCATAAGCCCCAAACACCACTGAGTGACAATCAGCAGACCCATCCTGCCGAAGGTAAACTATCAGCAGTTTTTGCCATAAAATGAAAAATTACAATATCTACTCCCACCACTGATTACTGATGCTTTGTTGTACAAAAAGGCCGCTCAATGGAAAATGCAATACATTCATCATTAAAATGGGCATGCTCACAGGTGAGTACAGATGAAGTACAGCTGAATTAGATGAAGATCCCTCATCCATCCAAAAAATCATAAAATATAACATAGATGTGTTGAGTCAGCCATTCCAGCATATCATTATTTTCGTTGTATAATGTTTTTATACACTTATTAGGTAGACAATGCAAGGTATGAACACGTGTCCATTTAAGTCAAAGAGTCTGTAGACTTGTGAATGTGCTGCTGACATCACAGAAAAACTCAGAAATAAGCACTGTTTTAGGGATGACCTGTGTTTGAATGCATATGGGCTACCTTAAAAGCAGTTTATCACCTAGGGGATCAAAACACAGTACCAGGTGACAATATTATCTCTATGTAGCATTGTACACCATTGTACACATCAACATCAGTTGGAAACACCCTTCTTGCCTGTTACCACTTGATTTTGAACACAGTAATACAAGTTACACACTACTTGATTTGAATATCTGCCATCTACATCAACATAATCTACACCTGTGTGCTAACGGATGACACCACACAGCAATTCATATCACAGCTGTCAGACAGAACACAAATGAAGGGATAACTTCAGCATTGTGCTTAAATGCATACGGCTTCTGTAAAAAGCGAGTCCAAAACATGGGATTTCTATTGCATGTTGTTAATGTTTCCACTAAGTGGAAAGTACATATTGGAGCTATTGGATAAGCCAATCCTGCATGTTACTATTCCACACACTCATAGCAGTTACACTTTGCCCAAATAAAACACCTATCTATTCAAGTACATATTCTACAGAACTGTGTGTTTCCCGCTGATGCCACAAAAAAGTCACATCACAGCTAGCAGCATGGGCCGAGACAGACACCTTGAGCGTCTTTGAATGGATATGTAATCTCCAAATGGGGGGGGGGGGTTGAAAGATTAAAATCTCCTAGCCATGTAACAGTTACCACTAGGTCATATTTTCAACATCACACCTGTTGAGCGAGGCAGTCCTGCATGTCCTTCCTTCGTTACACAGTCATACTAGTCATAGCTTGGAGGATTCAAGGACCTGCCTAAGTCCACATTCTCTAGGACTGTGTATTAACCACTAATACCACAGAAGAGGTCATATCACAGCTGTCACACAACACAAAATGCACACTTGAAGGAATAAATTTAGCATGGTGTTGGAATGCATATGGCTTCCATAAAAAGGAGCACAACACTTTTGGCCTTTTTCTTTCCTATTGTAAATGTTTTAACTAACTGAAATTGTAAAGAAATCTCTTGGAGAAGACAGTCCTACCTGTCATTACCATCTTACACATTCAGTGCTTACACTTTGCCAGACTTGATTACCTGCTCATCTGAACCCACAGTTTACAGAATGTCTTAAATGTTAACGCCACAAGAAAGTCATAAAAAGCTCATACCTGAAGGGATGACTTTAACAATCTGTTTGAATGGTAAAAATCTCCCTAAAAGGGAGGGTTGAGAGATCAAAATCCTGTAGCCATGTAAGTGTACACAGGTGTGACTTAGCCATATCACATCTGTTGAGTAAGTAGTCCTGTCTGTCACAATTCTCTTATACACATACAGTACTTTTACACTGTCAGATTTGAACACCTGTTAAATAAATATTCTATAGAAGTATTAACTGCTGATTTTATGGAAAAAGTCAAAGGAGATGAGTCAGAAAGCCCTCACTCAAAGGGACGACTTCATCTGTGTGTTTGAATTGATATGGGTCACCTAAAAGGGTGCTGGAGGATTAAAATCCTGTAGCCATTTAAGCGTTACCCCACTTGGAGCTATCCACATCATATGTGTTGATTAAGCCATTCCTGCCTATCATTTTTCTGTTAAACGACTACAGTAGTTGTATATTGCTGGATTCAAACACCTGCCTACGTCTACATTCTATAGAATCATGTATTAACTGCTTGCGCCACAGAAACCCGATTACAACTGTCAGACAGCAAACATTTGAAGGGATGCCTTCAGCAGTGTGCTGCAATGCATACGTTTCCCTAAAAGGGAGTGCAAGAGCTGGGGGATCCCTCTCCCTGTGTAAATGTTAGCATTACATAGAAGTGTAGACATCAGATCTGTTGGATAAGCCAGTCTTTCTTGTCAATATATTCAGACACATTTAAGCTATTTACACACTGCTGGATTCAAGCACCTGCCTACCTAATTCTACATTCTACAGAACCATGTATTAACCGCTTGCACCACAGGAGAAGTCTGATCACAAGTGTCAGACATAATATACTTATACTTTACATGATATACCTATAATAAAATCCTGTCTTAAATCCATTAAGCCTTCCATCCACCACTACTTCCCGGGGTACAACTATTATCTGGATGGGAGATCTGGTTCTAGACCTGATGCTGGAAAACTACTGCTGTTTAAATCGTATTTAAATGTCTAAATCTTAGATCAAAGCAACACTACCTCAGAATCTCTTCCCGACTGACTACTTCTCCTGTTCCCCTCCCCTAACAACTTTTCTATTTATATTTCTGAAGCTTACCTCTCCCCCTCTTGCATTCTTAACCAAACTCAAAACCATTCTGAGTGAAGTTATCTCCTCACTAAAAAAAATCTCAAAAACTTCATCCTACTAGGTAACTTTAATCTCAACTTTCTTGGCTCTAATCAAAACAATATCTTGGAAATTCTTAATAACTTCAAACTCACAGAACTGATCAATGAACTCAGCAGACCAAACCCTAACTCTTCTCATCACTCAATCTTTGATGTTATTATTGTTAATAATTGTAACATTAGTTCTCAAATTCTCATTCATTCCCCCTTCCTTTAGGGAACATTGTCCAATCAGCTTCAATATCTTTCACTTTACCCCATAAAATCCCTCCCTACCTCATATCCTTCCAGAACAAACACCAATCCAACATTCTCAAACTGAAGATAATTCTTGCCTCATTAAACTGGTCTTCTATTCTCTCTTCTACTGACCCACACCACTGTAACATTCTCCTCACACAAGTTGTCACTAACTTCCAGGATTCACTCTTCCCTAAAATCACATGGCTCAAACCCCCCCCAAAAAAAGTCTCACATGCAAACTCAAATGCCTCCTTAGTCTCAGAGCAATGCCTGGCACACTTGGAAAAAAATCACCCATCCTTGACCTCCAGGCTTGCTATGCTAAGAAACCTAGCTAAACAGGCAATCAGTCGACATAAAAGTCACACTATGAAAAAGCATCAGTCATTTCTGCACAAATCACCTAAAATATTCTGAGCAAAAGTCGACCATCTGACAGGACGTACTAATCCAGCTAACATCCACTCCTCCTCACCTCACAGCAGCTGATTTCAGCCTCCAGTTCAGTACACTTCCCATCCCTAATACAACTAATAACCACTCATCTCCCATTACCATCTCTAATCCCCCCTCCCATATTCCTATTTTCCATTTCAAAAAAATCAAAGCCAAACACATGGTACCCCCCCCCCACTTGAAGAACTAAAAACTGACTCACCTGCTAGTTCTAACAATCTAACAATCTATTCCCATGGTTCTTATTCTTGTGTAAGGACTTCATAGTCCGCCCCCCCAATTCTTCACATTTATGTTCTCTGCCTAACTCAAAATATCATGCCTGATATCTGGAAAAAAAAACACTGCTACCCCCCCCCCCAAATAAATAACCTGTCCTACATCACTGACTTCTGTCCCATATCTCCTCTTCCCATACTTGGTAAAATCCTTGAAAACTTAATTTACAATCAACTCACCCATTGTATCTCCCAATATCATCTACTATCCTCAACCAGCATGGCTTTTGGGTTGGTATAGGCATTTCAACTGCACTCTGGACACTTACTGATAACATCCTCCTGGCTATGGGTAAAGGCCTCCTCACTGGAGCCATCTTTACTGACCCCACCAGAACTTTTCATCTGGTTGACCACAGCATTCTTTTATATCACTTAACTGAAAATGGAATTAGCCCAGATACACCTTCCTGGTTAAAAAATATCTTTTCAGTTGGTACTTCTCTGTGCAATTTCACAATACCCTCTAATTAAAGGAGTCCTCAGGTCTCCATTCTCCTTTCTTCAGCTTCCTCTATTACTTTATACTGATAATATGGCCTTATTTCCCTCAACTTGACCTCCTCTGCCATACAGCAACAATTCCAAGCTGACTTCCTTTCTCTTATGAAATGGCTTAATAACTAAAAACTAATTCTGAACACTTCCAAAACTAAAACAATGATGTTTAGCATCTCCCCTTAATGGCAAAATAACTCTCTTCTCTTCTCATCCATGACCATCCTGACATCCCCACTGATCCAAGTCATCTCCTTCAAAAACCTTGGTATGTGGCTTGATCCCACACTGAACTTTCACCTTTGCCTAGAACAAATATGGAAGAAAATAAATTCCATCATATTTTGGTCCTATAAAATTTCCCCCTTTCTCTGTAGGCCAACCAGAAATGGCATAGGCAAAGTCATTCTACTAGCACAGCCTGAATAAGGGCTTTCACTAGTTGCAGCAACATTCAGGAAAAACTCCTCCACCATTTAAACTATAAGCAACTCTATCTGTTGTTTCATTACCCTCTCCCCTAGAAAATGAGCATTATTTTATCCCGATTAATAAAGCCAACTGGCTTCCAGTACCACAATGTGCTAACCTGTTTCTTAGATCCCAGCAATACAAGCTCATCCTTTCCTTGCCTCCAACCTATTCAGATGACCCCTGATTTACAGTCTAAGAAGTTTTGACTACTCTGGTCAACTTCTTCAATGTGCAATCTTCATGGTGATATTAACAAACTTGAAAATGATACATCTCTTTCACCATATTTTTCCATGCATACTTCCGACTAGGACAAACTCTTAGACAAGCTATCTAAGCTTGATGAAATTTTTGAGAGAGCCAAACATCAGAAATTCAATAGAGATATCAATGACTATAATAATGGTCAGATTTTCTCCTGGCCTAAAGCAAGGAAGGCTGACATACATATCAGTCAAGGAACAAATTTGGTGGTTATTAAAAGTGTAAAATCACTGGACTCTTTGGATGATGTTACTACTCCTTTAAACCAGAATCAACATCCCATTTCCCAAATTGTCCCAACTTAATCACAACAAGTGAAGACAATTGCCACAACATCCAAAGAACAGCTTGTCTGTGCCTCTATGTCACTGCCTCCTCAACCATTGGCCTTAAATGCACCCAATAATGTGTGTTTGGGTTTTCAACAAGGCCTGTATCTGGTTTGGCTCAAACTTCCAGAGGAGGTGGTTATACGGAAGCGCAATCAATCGAGCGGGCATTCAGTACAATGGAAAAGAGGAAGAAGCAGAAGTGGCCCACATGTACTGAACAAGCTTCACAAACAGGTACTTAAAAAAAAAAGTTGTGTTTACAATTTATCGAAAATGGTGTTAAACCAGGCTGATGTTACTTTACTGAATAAAGGACTAAAGTTCATTCCAGTGGCATTGGATAATGTAACAAATGCTTTAACTGAAATTATTTGCCTGGAACCTTGACTTGAAGCTGACTTTTAAAGTACCTATAATAACTGAGTGTAGAGTTTGTAAATGATCTAGTACCTTTATTCCTATTAGTCATCCCATTATTTCTGTTTTCCATGATATATGTGAATTGCAAATACATAAATTTTATAATGAAGGGTGCTTTACAAAATTCTTTAAATTATCCCAGGATGAACGTGATTCTTTAATAAAACTAGAAAAGAATGCTGAGATTTTCATAAAGGAACAGACAAGGGTAGGGATATTGTTATAAAGAATAAATGTGACTTTAACTGCTATGCATACTTTTTTATCTGATGTGTTTTTAAGGAAGTATTGAATTCTGACTTTAATAAGTCTATTAGTTCTATCAATATGGCAATGTATGAGCTACAGATAATGAATGACACTGATATAGATCTTTTCAACTACTTCACTGTTACCTCTCCTAAGATTCCAATATTATACAGATTGCCTAAAATACCTAAGATCTAGTGATAAATCTCTCCTCTCCATCACCAAAGCTAACAATAATGCAGGGAAAGTGCTCTACTCCCACACCGTTGCCAGAAATTGGAACTCTCTTCCCCTATCCGTGTCCACTGCCCCCTCCACATCCACATTCAAAATCTCCCTCAAATCGCATCTTCATAGTACCTGGTTATGCCCTTGTATCACATAACCCTACCCACATTACTACTAACTCCCCAAACTCCTCTCTGATCACATGCTGGATCTCTGATCCCCTGTAGGCTTGGTCATCTGAAAGGGTACTTCTAACTGTAGAATTTTACTAAATATATTTTCTTCTCTTACCAATGTATAACTGACATTGTCTTTTTACCTATGTTCTATATCTTCTTTTACCTGGAGAGTTTTATTAATTTCTTGTTATATTACTATGCTCAGCACACATGATGAAACCTGTTTTGTGTAGTATGCTGGATGTACTGTAACTGGCACTGTCTTTTACCTATGTTCTATAGTTTCTTTTACCTGGAGTGTTTTATTAATTTCTTGTTATATTACTATGCTTAGCATACATGATGTAACCTGTTTTGTGTATTATGCTGGATGTACTATATTTGTATAACTTGATGCCGGAGCTTTTCACCCCGGGCCTCCACTGAAAATGGACTTGGTCCAGTAGGAATTTCCGGGTTAACAAATGTAAAATAAATAAATACACAAGTCTCCTAACAACCTTCCGATGAAACCAATTGTCTCTGGTAGAGGGTGGTCCATGGAGCCTATATCTGCATACTTACAAATGGTTCTATCTAAGTATCTCCAGTTTGTCAAAAGTTTTATTAAGGACACGGGTGATTTTTTAAGCCAATTGCATGACTAGTTTTGTACAAGCAATTTGAGACATTTTCAAATGGTTGTGCTTGATATTAAATCATTTTTTACAGACATTCCCAACATTTATAGAATAGATTCCATTAGAGCATTATTATGTAAATATGACCAACTTACTGGAAGATGAATTCAGACCATTTGTGAGCTATTGGAAATTGTTTTAAATAACAAGTTCTTCATTTTTGACAACAGGATTTATCACCAGTTCTCAGTTGTTGCAATGGGTACTCCCATTGCTAACACCTATGCTAATCTTGTCCTTGACAAATGGGAGAATGAGTTTGTATACAATGGACCTAAGCAATTTTGATCAAAGTTTGGTTGTTTTAAACGGTTTGTGGATGATATATTTTTTGTATGGGGAGGCACAGATGAGGAGTTAAATCAATTAACAGATTACTTGAATGGAAGTACTAACTTTTTAAAAATGTCTATGATCAGTTCTCCAGATAGTGTAAACATTTAGATGCTGTATTGACTTATGATGGCTTTGACCTGCACATAGAGAAAAAAACCTTTATGAAATAGCAAAACTTTTGGATTACTACCCTTCTTCAATACTCATACAACCATTCAATAAAACAATCAGATTTAAATAGGAGTCACAACAGTCACATGACATGCAGCCCAAAAAAATCATGTGACAAGCATATAAAAATTATAAAAAGTACAAATATATACTTATGAAACATATTCCAAACATAGAAAACATCACTGATACATATATAACATACAATAAAATCATTTATACATTATATATAGAAATATATACATATGTATATCTAACAACACAACCTAGTCCGTTGTAACTTAACAAGGACCGGTTTCAAAGTAACTGCAGAATTCAAACCTGGAGACCGATCAGCTGCTAATCTTAATATCCACTCATACTCTTTAATTTCTAATAAGTTATTGGTATCTCCACCCCTAATGGATACATACAACATGTCTATTACCCTAAATTTAAATCTATGACCAGGACCATATGTATTTATATGTTTGTACAAAGCATTCTTATCATTGTTCCTTCTAATCTCAGATTTATGTTCAATAATGCATTCTTTTAACTTTCTCATCATTTTCCCCACATAAAAAGAAGGACATGCAGTACATGTCACTAAATAAACCACATTAATACTAACACAAGTAGCTAACAGATTAAATTTATAAACTCTGCCAGTTACTGGGTGAGTAAACGTATCACTAGTATTACCCAAAACGTCAGTACAACATGTACAACTCATACAACTAAAAGTACCATGCCTAAGGGAAGTATAAAAATTACAACCTCCCCTAAAATCCTTATAGCATAGTTTACTGTGGGGAAAACGACGAGAAAGTTAAAAGAACGCATTATCGAACATAAATCTGAGATTAGAAGGAACAATGATAAGAATGCTTTGTACAAACATATAAATACGTACGGTCCTGGTCATAGATTTAAATTTAGGGTAATAGACGTTGTATGTATCCATTAGGGGTGGAGATACCAATAACTTATTAGAAATTAAAGAGTATGAATGGATATTAAGATTAGCAGTTGATCGCTTTCCAGGTTTGAATTCTGCAGTTACTTTGAAACCGGTCCTTGGTAAGTTACAACGGACTAGGATGTGTTGTTAGATATACATATGTATATATTTCTATATATAATGTATAAATGATTTTATTGTATGTTATATATGTATCAGTGATGTTTTCTATGTTTGGAATATGTTTCATAAGTATATATTTGTAATTTTTATAATTTTTATATGCTTGTCATAGGTTCATAGGTTCATACTAGGCTATCTGCCCTAGGGCATTTATAAGCCTAGCCAGAGTGTGTTTGGCTTTTGCCACCCATTTTAAATTAATTTTGCTATGCCCTTTTTCGAGGTTAGTGTACTATGCCTCTGTCTAACAGTGACACAGAAGTGATACCTGGGGTAAACCTACGATCTCCCATCCACTCATCAAGATTCCCCTTGAAGAGAGTCAATGAGGGACTCTGCCTAACCTGGACTGGGATTTTATTCCAGAGTGAAGGGAGCCTCTGGGTTATGAATCTGTCCCTCCAGCATGTCCTATTTATTTCAGTGCTGAGGTTCAAGTCTCGAGCACGTAGCTCGATGGGATTTGGATTTTCTGAGGTGCAGCATGTCCATTAATTCCGGGTTGGACATGGCTTTATACGTCAGGCACAGACTGCCTCTGAGCAGGCAGTATGCCACTGAGTAGAGCTGGAGTTTCTTTAACCGGGCAGCATATGGCATCTGTTTGAGCCCTTTGATCCTCTTGGTGAGGTACTTTTGGGGTCTTTCCAGTTGCTGCAGGTGTCTGGTAAGGTACATCCCAAAAGGGGCATTGTATTCAATTATGGGCCTGATGAGGGATGAGTAAAGAGGCACGATGACCTCCCCTGATCTAGATGTGAATCCCTTCATGATTAGGTGGGCTATATAAAATGTTTTTCTAACCACTTTGGCCACGTGGTCGCCAAATGAGAGATTGCTATCAACTTGGGTCCCCAGGTCCCTAATTACTTCTTCCGTACTTAATGGATTACCACCTATGTGGTAATTTGTGGGCATTTTGTTTTTGCCAAAGGGGATGACTATACACTTTTTGGCATTTAGCTTGAGGCCATGGCTCTGGCACCAGTTGTCTGTTTCTATGAGGCCCTTTTGGAGGATGCTTGTGTTGGCTGGAGAGTCAATTATGGCGCCCAGTTTGCATTCATCTGCAAACTTGCTCAGCCACAGTCCTTCCGTGTTGGCCTGTACCTCCGAGAAATATATACCGAACAATTGAGGTCCCAGGACTGAGCCTTGTGGGGTGCCACTTGTAACTGCTTTGGAGTCTGACATGGCTCCAGCAATTCTAACCATGTGGGTTCTGTCCTTGAGCCAGTTTGCAACCCATCTAGTGACATAGGGGTTTATATTTAAGCTGGTGAGCTTATCTATAATGCCCAAGTGGGGTATTGTATCAAAGGCTTTTGCGAGGTCCAGGTAGGCTGTGTGGACCACCTTCCCCTCGTCAATGGCCTTGGTGACTGTTTCAAAGAAATCGACCAGGTTTAAGAGGCAGGATCTGCCCTTAACAAAGCTGAACTGGGTAGGTTCCAGTGTCTGTAGGTCCCCAATATCTTTATTTATGAGGTCCATGATGATCCTTTCCATAGCTTTGCAGACCAAGCTAGTCAGGCTTATGGGGCGATAGTTTCCAGGATCCGTTGAGGCACCACCTTTGTGGAGAGGGACCACTGTTGCTGTACGCCACTCTTTGGGTACATATCTTCTAGTAAGGCTGAGATTGAACAGTAGTTTTATGTTTGGGTTTAGCTCTTCTTGGAGTTCATGTAGGACGCAGCCCGGGACACCGTCTGGACCCATTGATGCTGTGTTTTTTGCTTTGGAGAGGGCGGCTCTTACCTGAGCATCTGAGATGTCAGGGGGCCAGCACTCTGCTGGGATAGATATTTGCCCTTTTGGTGGGGAGTTTGCGCTGAACCTGTCAGCTAGGATGTTGGCAATGTCTGTGGATTCGTGTATTTTTGTCATTTTGGACTAATTCTGAACATATCTGGGAATTCCCACCCAGGTTCCTAACATAACTAAAGAAAGCCTTGTGATTATCCTTAGTGTCCTGTGCAATTTTTCTCTCGAAGCTGGCCTTAGACAATTTTATGAGTGCCCGTAGTTTTTTGCTAATACTGATCAGAGATGCCTTCCCTTTTTGGGATTTTGCTCTATCATGTAGTAGCTTCCTCCTTCTATTGTATAGTTTGTTTATGGCTGGGGTCCACCAGACAAGACGTCTGCCTTTGGAGGATTGGGTCTTGGTTTTATTTGGGATTGCATGATCCATGCATTCCTGAAGGTGTTCATAGAATGTGTTTATAAAGGATTCTGCGGTCTGGGCCATATTATCCACAGGCCCGGGGGCTTTGAAGGATTCCATCTCGGTTTTGAGGAGTGTGAAATTTGCTTTATAGAAGTTTCTCACTCTGGTTTTCAGGGCAGGGGGTGGGGTTGGGATGTGAATATCCAGTGAGATTAGTTTATGGTCTGATCTTACCAGTGAGGGATACACTTCTGGTCTGGAGCATAGAGTCCCCATGTTGGTGATGATCAGATCCAGTATGTTTTCCCCTCTTGTGGGAGTGGTAACAAGTTGTTCCATAGCATTTGAGTTTATAAATTCTAGGAACCTTTGGGCTAGGGTGATGGAGCTAGAGTAATGCTCCCAGTCTATGTTTGGATAGTTGAAGTCGCCCAATATAATGATGTTTGGAGAGACCTTCATATTTTACAGTGTTCTCAGGAAGGCCAAGTGGGGTTCCTGGGTTTGGGAGGGTGGTCTGTAGCAGGCTATAAACTGGAAGGCAGTTGTACCCACTGTTAGTTGCACATGGATAGTCTCTGATGCTTCGTGCTGTGCCACCAACCTGGAGGTGTGGGTATCTTTGACGAATATTGATACTCCCCCTCCTTTTATGGTTCGGTCCAAGTTTTGGGGCCGAAAAGCATGGTATGAGGTATAACCTGGTAGTGCTGGGGTGCTCTCGGGAGCCTTGAACCAGGTTTCTGTTAGTGCACAGATATCGATGTTCTCCATGCTAAAGAGAGTTTTGAGTGCATGCATCTTGAGGTTTAGACTTCTGGCGTTGAGTAGCATTACTCTTAGTTTCTTATCCCTTGTGATACCTATGGAGGTGGGTTTGTCTTTTGAGCCTTGCCTAAAAAAGGCACTATGGGGTTGGCAAGAGCCTTTGCCAATATCCAAAAGCCCAGGGGTGACAGGTGCAAGCCGTCCCTAGCGAAGCATCGTGGCTTGTCGAGCATGTCATCCCAGGCTGACAGGCATTGGATCCCCTTTGAATGACACCAGTACTTAAGCCAATTGTTGAAATTGATCATCTTGTCTTCATATTGTGGCATCATTCTTGGTGAGGGTAAGATGCTACTCAAGGTCAGGGTCATACCGGCCTGGGCTACATGCTCAGAGAGCTCCTCTATGTCTCTTTTCATGTAGTCCAGGGAGGTACATCTCAGGTCATTCACACCAGCATGGAAAATGACTGAGTCATATTTGTACTTGCCTTGGAGTGACCTGAGTGCTTGTGTTATGTGGTGGATCCTAGCGCCCGACAGGCAGCTCACCGTGACCTTCTCCTTGTTCAGCCTGATGAGCGGGACGTCAGTGTGCCTGATGATAGAGTCACCTATTATAAGTTTATCAGGTGTTTTATTTAGCCTTAAGGCTACAGTCACATGATTTTTTTTGGGCTGCGTGTCATGTGACTGTTGTGACTCCTATTTAAATCTGATTGTTTTATTGAATGGTTGTATGAGTATTGAAGAGGGGTAGTAACCTGAAAGCTTTGCTATTTCATAAAGGTTTTTTCTCGACGTTTGGTGTCTTCTATTGACTATTATTTTGCAGCAGTTTGGATTCTTTAGTTTGTGTGCTTTGCTGCTTCATTGGGAATAGTTTGAGAGTCTTTTGCAGCCGGTCTACGTATATTCAAGGAAGCTACAAATTCACTCAGGTCTCTTTTAGCCAATGAGACGAATCTGCTACTAAATCTGGTTTCCATACCTTCTGTGGACACTGACAACACTTGTTCTATGATAACAGAAAGTTCTGTGGATTTTAATAAGAAATTGCAATTACTTGAGAGAAAAGTGGGTGCTTTTAAGCACCTACAATGGCAACGCTTTAGTTTCTTGGTGTACTTGGATAGAGGCATTGTACCACGAGGTCTGAGAATTTTGAAAATGCCATCGTATGGAAACGCATATCCTGACTTGCTAAAGCGTTGGCAACAACTCAATCTTAAGTTAAGTCTCGATTATATGATTCTAATGAATGATTATTTTTCCAACAATGAGAAAGATCTAAAAGATGAAATTATTACTATGGAGAGTGATACAATGGCTATGCCTTGTTTCAATAAAAAAGTTTAATGCTTATCAGCAAATGTTAGATAGGCTACAGACACTGGATGACCAGCTTGAAGCAACTAAGAAGCATAAGCTTATGAGAGACATGGCCAATTTTCAGAAGGGTCACATATTTTCTTGGCTGAAGAGTGAATCTTTTATTATTAATAGAAAAACTTATGCTCAGAAAGCCTCTATGAACATGTTGGATGATTTTCCTGAGTTAAGATCTGTTCATTCATTTACCCAGGAACCGGTATCTATCAACGTATCAAATGACTTGACTCAAACCACACCTACTCCGATTACGTCAAAGGCGGCTGAAGTAGATGCTGATACTCATGTCAATGGTGAAGAGACATGAAATGGAAATGATGATGCAAAAGTAAATAGTATTAAGAAAAGCCACCAGTTAACTTTAAACCTTTTACAGAAGCGTTTTCAGCTAGATCAGCCGGAGAAGGTTCAAGAGTGGAATACGTCGAGGGGCAGGTCTATGACGAGGCAAACTGTGGTTTCAACCAAGCGCAAGAACGACAGCCCCATTGGGCAAGGGAAAATAAGCCGTCGATAGTTAAAGGTACTTTGAACTTGTCTAGTTTTACCTTGGAAGCCCCTCACTTTTCTTTACTTTAGAAGGGGCTTAGTTTTATACCTATGACTAGTGACGATTTGGTTGCTGCTTTGACAGACATTAAACAATTTGTAAGAAATGTGAATTTGAAAGTTTTGTTTAAAGAGTCTGTACCAAGTCAATCAGTTTGCAGAAGATGTAGTACGTTTATACCTCTTAGCAGTCCTGTTCTTACTGCATATCATGATTTGCGTGAAATGGAATTGAGACAGCTATATTCAGATAATACAAAAATTAAATGTTATAATTTAAGCTATGATGAGTTTTTAGCATTGACAGCACTGGAAATTGATATTAGTATTGTCATCAAGCAAGCAGATAAAGGGGGCGTAGTGGTAGTTATGGATCGGGATAAGTACATATTATCCATGGCCGCCCTTCTTGGGGATGGCAATGCATTTAAATGTATTACTCCCGTTGATGTCCAAAAATGCATTAGTGTAGTGAATATGATGGTTTATGAACTGCTGAGCAGTGGTGATATTGATTTGGATTTATTCCATTTCTTTACTGTGTCTTGTCTGGTTATTCCACAATTATATGGGTTGCCGAAGATACATAAATCACTATGTGATCCCCCTATGAGACCGATAGTGTCTGGTAATGGCTGGTTAACTGAACCTATTTCTATTTACTTGTAGAAACAGTTACAACCTTTTTTGTTACAATGTAACAATGTTTTAAAAGATATCACAGATTTTGTTATTAAGCTAAGGCATTGGTTCAACAGCTTAAACACTGCGGTCTTACATAAGGGGGATTTCCTTTTTTTAACCCTTGACATTTCATCACTGTTTACGGTTATACCGAATGATTATGGCATTGAATCTATTATGGATTTTTTGACCTTACAGGCTTCTTTTCCAGCAAGACATGTGGAGAATATTTGTTCTTTGTTAGATATAGTCTTAACCAACAATATTTTTCTCTTTGATAGACAACTGTATTTGCAGCTTACTGGTGTAGCCATGGGCACATCAGTAGCTAATACTTATGCTAATTTAGTTTTACATCAGTGGGAAAAGACATATGTTTGTAGTAATGCTAATTCTTTGAATAGCAATGTATGTTTCTATCAACGTTTCGTAGACGATTGTTTTTTAATTTGGAAAGGGCCTTCTACTGAATTACTTGATTATATAGAGTATTTGAATACTACAATGAGTTTTCTGAGGTTTAAGATGGAATTTTCAGATAGCTGTGTGACTTTTTTGGATCTTAAGGTTGAATTGAATGAAGGTCTATTGCACACCAGTATTTATAAAAAGGAAGTCTATGCTGGTAGATACATACATAGTAGTAGTATGAACGCTCCACATGTCTTTAAAGGAATAGTAACAGCGCAATTTAGTAGGGCCAGTAGGTTAAATACTGATGATTCATGTTTTCAAATGCAGCTTGATGAAATGATGAATGATTTTTTAAGTAGTGGTTATGATCCTAAGCTATTGCTAGGTTTGAAAGCTAACATTATGAAAGATAGACAAGATTTAGACCCATTTTTTCGTCATTGGATGAGTTTGTACCTGAGCTAAATAAGAACAGAGTAAAGGATAATAAGATTAGGTATGTGACTACTTACAATGCCAAGACACATTTAGTTAAACGTATTATTGAAAAAAATTGGGTAGTGTTGATGGCATCAGCGGAAGTTAGGGCCGTTTTAGATCATAGACCTTATTTCTCATATAGAAATATGAGAACACTAAAAAGTAAACTATGCTATAAGGATTTTAGGGGAGGTTGTAATTTTCATACTTCCCTTAGGCGCGGTACTTTTAGTTGTATGAGTTGTACATGTACTGACATTTAGGGTAATACTAGTGATACATTTACTCGCCCAATAACTGGTAGAGTTTATAAATTTAGTCTGTTAAGTACTTGTGTTAGTATTAATGTGGTTTATTTAGCGACCTGTACTGCATGTCCCTCTTTTTATGTGGGGAAAATGACGAGAAAGTTAAAAGAACGCATTATCAAACATAAATCTGAGATTAGAAGGAACAATGATAAGAATGCTTTGTACAAACATATAAGTACGTATGGTCCTGGTCATAGATTTAAATTTAGGGTAACAGACATGTATGTATGTATCCATTAGGGGTGGAGATACCAATAACGTATTAGAAAATAAAGAGTATGAATGGATATTAAGATTAGCAGCTGATCGCTCTCCAGGTTTGAATTCTGCAGTTACTTTGAAACCGGTCCTTGTTAAGTTACAACGGACTAGGTTGTGTTGTTAGATATACATATGTATATATTTCTATATATAATGTATAAATGATTTTATTGTATGTTATATATGTATCAGTGATGTTTTCTATGTTTGGAATATGTTTCATAAGTATATATTTGTAATTTTTATAATTTTACATGCTTGTCACATGATTTTTTTGGGCTGCGTGTCATGTGACTGTTGTGACTCCTATTTCAATCTGATTGTTTTATTGAATGGTTGTATGAGTATTGAAGAAGGGTAGTAACCTGAAAGCTTTGCTATTTCATAAAGTTTTTTTCTCGACGTTTGGTGTCTTCTATTGACTCTTATTTTGCAGCAGTTTGGATTCTTTAGTTTGATCTGCACATGTCAGTTTATAAGAAACCTGTACATAGGAATACATTTTTGCATAAGGATAGTATGCATGCCCCCCCATGCTTTCAAAGGTATAGCTAGGGGATAATATACCCAGATAAGTAGGTTAAAGTTGGATTTGAGTAAATCATCATCATCATCCCCCTTTTTCCCATTTTTCTACATGGGGTCGGGGTATCATGTTAACTGTCCACAAGTCACTCGATTCAGTGACACACTCCTGACCGAATCACCTACAGCCATATTTTACACCGTCGAGTGGCTAGCCATGTTCTCCTATCTTGAGGAAACTGTGCACCACAGTAGATGCCCAAAGCGGTTGGTCTGTATAACTCTTCCCCCTATAGGGCACCATGTAGAGTCTGTGCTGCTGCCCACAGCTCCATTCATTGGTGAGTTTGAGATGGAAATACTCAGCATGTTTTTTGGACATGGGAGAAACCCCACTGAGACACAGGGAGAACATGCAAACTCCAAACAGGCGTTGGTCGGAGGTCAGGATCAAATCTTGTACCTTATGCATGGGAGGGGAAGACCTTAACCACTAAGCCATCTATCTCCCTTACATTCGAGGATTTGAATAAATGTTATGAACAAATGTTTGAGTTAAAGAGTGAATTTGTTAACCGAGGGTATGATGATGGTTTATTAAATGATACATTAAGGGAAGTTTTAATGTTAAGACATGGTCGGGCTAGTCCTTACTTTGGAGATAAATCTGTAGCTATTACTGAAACTGTCTCTTCAATAAATAAGGAAATATTATGTTACACCACTACTTTTAACAGAAACACTGAGGGGATAAAAAAAATTATAAGTGACAACTGGGGTATCTTAAGATCTCTGAGTTACGAAATGTGGTTGATGTAAAACCTAGATTTTCTTTTTGTAATTGTTCTAGTTTAAAACAATGTTTGTGTTACAAAGATGCCGCCACGGTTTCTGATATAGGTAATTCAAGTAAAGTTGGTATAGCTCCATGCTATAATTGCTGCTGTTGCAGCTCTATTAATAAAGACTGCACTTTTGTTCATCCAATTACAAAAAAGGAATATACTTTCAAATGGTCAGCAACATGTACTTCTGTAAATATTGTTTACTTAGCAACCTGCAATGTATGTACAAGTTTTTATGTAGGGAGGTCCACAAGAAAATTGAAAGAGAGGATAACTAAACATAGATCTGATATTAAGAGAAATATTCTTACTAACTCCTTAACCAAACATATTAACGATAATCTAAAAACAAACAAGACAAACGACCAAGGGGTAAGTGCTCCTTACGCTATGTAATGTAATAATCCCAAATCATAAAGCACAGGGGCACTCCAGGGCTGATTAAACAAATATATCCAAGGCTCTTTGATGCAAATATAGTGCCAGATGATAAATTCCAACACACAAGAATAGTCCACAAGTTTATTATAGATATGTAGGTTAGCGCTTTCACTTTGATGGGCTTTTTCAAACACTGAGTCACACCTTGGCTGACCTGGTTTGACTCAGTGTTTGAAGAAGCCCATCAGGGTGTAAGCGCTAACCTACATATCTACAATAAACTTGTGGACTATTCTTGTGTGTTGGAATTTATCATCTGGAGCTATATTTGCATCAAGGAGCCTTGGATATATTTGTTTAATCAGCCCTGGAGTGCCCCTGTGCTTTTTGATTTGGAATATTAACAATAATGCTTCTACCCATGCTTTTTCTTTTAGGGTGACAGGCAAGGCTGGTAAAAATTTGAGGCGAGGGGAACATGAATAATAGGTTAGAGATTAAAGAATACAGTTGGATACTTCAAGTGCAGGCTGATTCCCCACCTGGGATAAATCAAACTGTGACACTGAAACCAACTGTGAAGCATAAACAGATGTGTTTAAAATGAATAGCATGGCTGTTTAAGAATTTTATTATACTTTGACGATTGTTATTAGTTGTGTGTTTTTATTGGCTGTGTTCATTTAGAAAGTGTATTTAAGGGAAATAAATTGTGAATTGTTAGCACTGAGGAAGGGTTGTTTTCCTGAAAGCTTTTCTGTTGCTTATATATTAAATTATTTTAACTACATGTTCATAGGTTCATAGGTTCATACTAGGCTATCTGCCCAAGGGCATTTATAAGCCTAGCCCATAGTTATGTGGCTTTCGCTGCTGAGTTTGTTTTTATTTACTATTTACCACTTCTTCAATGTCCCAAAAACAGAGTTCATTGCACAAACCATGCCTTCTCCATACTAGACCTCAAACTCTGGGAATCCTTCCTGCTAATTTTAAAGACCTCACCTCATATCCCTCATTCCACGCTCACTTTAAAGATCATCTCAAGTCCAAACAAATTTCCAAATGCTTTCCCTCTGGACATAATCCCCCAACCTCCCTTTCACCAATCAGGCACCTTTGTCTTCCTCACACCATATATGTGTGCGTGTGTGTGTAATTCTACTAGTTCAATGGAACACACTCGAAAGGGTGAAATGAGACACTGCCTTCCTTATTTACGTATGGAATTACATAGACTGCATTACAATGGACTCCTTATATGTGGAATACATTAAGCCAATAAACTATATACAAGTAATAAAGGCCACTGACATTATGTTCAGTCTATCAAATTTACTGAAGTGCACTACTGGCAAGCATATTTGCACAACCAATGGCAAAACATTAGTACATGTGCATTTTTTAGTTTAACTTAAGATGAGAAGTTTTAGTATCCCCTGCTTCTTGATGCAAAGCATTGTGCACATGATGGGTAGAGACATATACATTTACTTTCTAAGCTATTCTGGCCATGTGTGTGTTGTGTGCATCTAATCTTCGACACGATTAAAAATGTGAAATGCTGTCTACAGAACAGTACTGAAAATAAAGAACAAGCAGAGGGAAGGATACTTATAGAATATTTGAGGAATAAGCAGATGGTGGTGGGAGAATATAACATATCTATTTAGTACTTCTGAATGTAAAATGTTACATTAGAGAAGATTGTTATAGATTTAGAGCACGACAATCTTTCTTAACATTCTCTAGACCTGTGCATTACCTGAGCACACCACAGAAGACGCCACAATTCAGCTAGTAGAAATCAGAGAGATGAAGGGACCATGACCAATGTATGAAGAAAGGGGCTATGTGTGGCTCAGACTTCCCAGCAGTACTGATAACTGAAACATCCCATAAAGAGTACATCACATTCCGGAGCCTGATACACATATAATAACTGTCTCCTCATTATATCAGTATTACTTTTTGTCGCATAGAGGGGTTAAGCACATTAGTGCAAGAATTACTGCATGAATGTGGCCAGAGGCAAAATCTGGTTAGTTTTTGCCATAGGATGAGAAGCTGCACTTACCGTTATGAACGTATAGGTACGGGGCAGAGTAACAGCAAGCATCTCACAGATGCAGAGTACAGAAATAGAGGTTTTCTCTTCATGGGCCATTTTTGACCATGTGCATGGTGTGAGAATCTATTTTTAAACCAGATTAAAGGTATGAAATGGAGTTGAAAGGAAAGTGGTGAAAAGAGGGAGTAAATAGAGGGTAGAACACTGGAGAAGTTATTAATTCTTCCCTGCCCATAATGCTTCTTGTGCTGATCCATGGATGGTGCCCACAGCACCATTGTAAGGCAACAGATGCTCCCTCCCATGCCTATACCTCCAGTGCACTGTATAGGCTGTAAAAAATACTTTACCACTAAACAAATGCAGTCAACGTACTTATAGTTTGTTCATGTGTAAAGTTCTTAAAAACAAAACATTGCAACAACTCAAAAAAGTACTTATTCACATTTTTTCACATGTACTGCACTGTGCACAACAGTATGTTCAGTGCCACCATTTTCTTTACTATAGGCATAACCATACAGAATATGTACTGTATAAAATCACACTGGAAACAACACAATAATGAAAAAAAATCCTGCTTCTTACTTCTGTGTTTTCTGAATCCTTAAGAAACTGGATTGGTAGCTGCTCCCACACCTCACAGAACAGTAATCAATCACATTGCTAGACCACTAAATGGACCCACCAGACGATGTATTCAGTTGGTGTTCCTGTTCTTCCGTCCATAAAAATCAGGTGGTGTCCTACACCCCTTTCTTTCTTCTACAGCTTTTACAAGCACTGGAGGTATAGGAGCAGCCATTTTCTTTTGGAACTCGCTTTTGGAGCAGCCAGATAGTCTAGGTGCACATTCATTATTGTATTTATATACCAGCAAACCCAGGTTAGTGCAAGAAATGTCAGAAACTAATTTTCTGCCTCTCAACAAATTGTTGTAGGGAGGGAAATAATGCCAAGAAAATGCTGGACTGATCGTTTAATATCGTAAGGATATTTTGCAAAGGCATTATGGTGGGAAAGTTGCAGTAAAGGAGCATACTATTTTACTGTTTATTTATTTTTTCTTTTTGTCAGGGATGTTGTCTGTGAGCAGCATAAGTACTATATTTAGAAGAAACTGTGTGCCTGTGTTTGTAAGCATCTTAGGTATAGGAGCAGCCATTTTCTTTTTGCCAACTTTGGAGCAGACTGGTATTCCAGGTGGATGTTCATTTTATTGCATTTCCAGTACACAGTGTTGCAGTGAAGGACCATGCTGTTTTATTTACTTTTTTCCTGAGGGACATATACTGTGCTGTACGTTGACTGTGAGGAGTATGAATATTATATTTAGAAAAAAAAGTGCGTGTCTGCATGTATGGGGGGAGGTGGACACTAGACACTAGGGGCATTTTTTTATTCACTGTAGTGAACACTGCTTGTTGTTTTGAAAGTACTGTGTTGCCAGCTGTGTGCCTGTGTGTGTGTGTGTGTGTGTGTGGGGGGGGTATTCAGTGAAATGGAGCCCTTGAATTCTGGAAGATTTTTTTTTGAATGTACTATTGAGTGTGTGTGTGTGTGTGTGTGTGTGTGTGTGTGTGTGTGTGTGTGTGTGTGTGCGTGTAAGTGCGTGCATGTGGAAGGGGAGGAACACAAGACACCTGGGATAGATTTCAGTAAAATGAATCTGTTGAATATCCTTTTTTTAATGTACTACTCTGCTCAACAAGAATGTGTGTGTGTGTGTTGGGGGGGGGCACTAGACACAAGGGATACTTTTAATACATTATTTACAATTGTATAAAGCCTAATTTTATTTACTATATATAAATATATATAATAGTCATTTCTCATTGTGTTTTTCAGTAAATTTAAATACTATTCATATATATCACTTAAAACCACAAGGCAATAAACTCTAAACTTAGAACAAAAACTTTGCACAATGGCTCAAATCCTCAGTAAAGAACCACACAATCATTTTTGGCCCTTTCTTTCCTTTTTAATAAAGTGGAACTTCTTCAGAAAAACACAAAAACCTCCACATTTAAATAATCCTCAAAAATGTTATCACTTCCTTTTAAAACATCATTTCCTCTTGTAACATCACTTCCTTTTAAAGAAACATGCTAAGCCTGTTAAAAGTCCTTAAAGTCACATACCATATCTCCCATAATGAAAGACTAACATACAAAAATAAAAATTGCATCAAACAATTAAATACAAAAATAATAATAATAAAAACATATTTGCCAATAATGGTTTATCATGTTTAAGACAATTATGTAACTTTAAGTTTCAACAAATATTTCAAATTTAAATTTCCATTTGTTGAAACTTATATTATTTATATATTATTCTCTAACCAGCACTGCTTGGCACATATTTACATGTATTTGTCCATTAAATATATAAGTATAGAATCATAATACATAATTATACAAATGTCTAAAAAAGGAATGCCACCTACAAATCTACTTTGCAGCCAAATGAAGATCAACTCTACCCAAACAAAAGTCACTGTCATAGTTAAGGTGTGTCTGCTATGGTCATACCTCTCAACCTGGAAACATCAAAAATCTGGACAAAGCCCATGAAAAATAGGTACAAATCTGTACACCGATTAAAATCTAATTTGCATACATAATTACGTAGCCCCACCCACACCAATGGAATTGTGGGGTATCAATTTTCAAATGCAAACTGAAGAACAGACATCCAAGATATGGCACCACTGACCCCCTTGAAGCCATTCCAATGTTCCATTACCTGGCGATTTCACCACATTTACCATAAACACTAATGTGTGCATACTGCTTTACTTATACAATGATTATTTGGATTTATTCTTAAATTTTGGAGCACAATGCACAAAACACTAACAGATATCTGCTAAACAAAGCAATACTGTCTCACAATGAAAATAGACTTGGCATTAAAACTTCACATTCATTGAAACCCACACCACATCCAAAGAAAATGCATCTGGCCGGTGGTGGATAAAGATTACCTTTGGGCTGTTTTCGAATCATAGGCCCCTTGCACACAAAACAAGAAACATACATGTGTTCTTTGATACACATTCCTGACTTTATGCAATGAAACAAAATGCATGAAGCAATAATGACAAAACTGCCCAAGTCAGAACATTTCCATCATAAAAGTCTACTCAAACTTCTACAATCAACCAGTATCAGTACATATGCACAATTTCTGTAGAAGTAAAAAGTGATCTAAATAATTCCACATTGGAAAGTCATACAAATCACACACCTACATCTGCTGGAAAGCCACACAAATCACACATGCCTATTGCCTAAATCTGCTGGAAAGCCATACAAATCACACACGCCTAAATATGCTGGAAAGCCATACAAAATCACCCACACCTAAATCTGCTGGGAAACAATTCACATTTCCATTCCAGTACAAATGCTGTGCATACAAATAAAATGGAGCTTTTCTCCTCGGGTCTCTGCTGAAAAAGGGCACCTGCCCAGCCAGACCAACCCAGTTAATAAATGGCAAATAAAATAAATAAATATAAAAAATGCCATTCAGAAACACATACAAAGCCGTTCAGCTTAAAAGAGCTAATTGTGAACTTCTGCCCAGCCAGACCAACCCAGTTAATAAATGGCAAATAAAATAAATATAAAAAAATGCCATTCAGAAACGCATACAAAGCCGTTCAGCTTAAAAGTGCTAATTGCGGACTGCTGAGCTGAGTTCCAAGTACAAAATGCTGCCATTCACCTTGAATGAGCTAACTTAACTAAGTACAATGCTGCCATTACAAATAAATCTCCATTCAGAAATGCCTACAAACCCATTCAGCTTAAAAGAGCTAATTGTGGACTGCCAAGCCGGGTTCTAAAATACAAAATGTTGTCATTCAGCTTAAAAGAACTTAAATAAGTGCAAAGCTACCTTTAGAAATAAATCTTGAAATCTCTTGTTTGCATGTAAGACAATCTTTTATCTGAAGAAGAAGAAAGATGTTATGGCTTGGACGGAAGTACAAATGCTGTGCAATGCCAAATGCTGCTAAGACAAATGCAAACTGCTGAAGCGACTGCTAAGGACAAATGTTGTCGTTCAGCTTAATAAAGCTCAATAAATCTGCTGAAACACAAATGAATGTACAAATGCCAAAAGCTTGCTGAAATGCAAGTACAAGTGCCGTGCATACAACAAAAGCAATGGATGCATCCATGACACACATGCAAACAGATCATTGCTAGAAATGCAGATAAACACAGTCACACACTTGTGAGCAGCAGATTAATGCAGATAAACACACACTTGCGAGCAGCAAATTGATTAATGTAGAATTTTGTAGATAAACACACTTGCGAGCAGCAGATTGAGCGGTGAACAATGCAGATAAACACAGCTAGGTAAACACACAAGTAAACAGTTCTTCGCTGGAAATGCTGATAAGTACAACTACGGGTAAGCTAGCAGCACAGCTCTTTTTTGCCAGACAAATACAACTACGGGATGGGTAAACAGCACAGTTCTTTCTTGCCAGCACTTAAAATAAACAAACCACAAAGTTCTTGGAATAATACAGTTCAGAGAGTTGTTTTCTTACCTGGAGGATGGGACACATGTGGGCTGACTCTGCAAAATTTAAATTATGCCGCCATCGCTGTTATCTTCCCTACTTCCTTCCGAGTCCAACACAAACAGGCAGTGGGCAGGCAACAGCAAATCATACAGTAACAGCAGCATATAATTATTTTCTCAGATAGTCCCAGGCTCCCAGCACGAACAGCAGCTTTCTTTCTCGGCCCTCGGGCAATAAGTTCCAGTCCAAATTAAAAATGAATGGCAGGCAGGCGGCAGCTAAGTGTTTCTGTTTGAATGGGATTGGCGGCAAGCTTTTCAAATGCAGCAACAGCTTGCAGCCAGCCGGAAATGATGACGCGAGCTCAAGGAGCTCAATTCCGACTGGCTGGTAGTGCTGACGGAGCTGACGTCATCGCGCATGTGATGATGTCAGCTCCGACAGCGCGAAAATTAAAAAAAAATAAGGCAAAGAAATCGGAAATGAAGGGGTGCCAATCGGGAATCGTGGCACCCCTTCTTTTGGACCCCAAAATTCGGTAAAAAATGAATAATTAGGGACGGTTGGGAGGTATGGCTATGGTTACACTACTTGTTTGCATGAATGAATATTTACATTATCTAATTATTTCTTAAATCTAAAATTAGCATTATGTCTGGCTAACATATATATGTTGTAGAGAGGAGTATATGCTGAATAACATTTGTATTTTAACCTTTGTAACTTTCATCATTTTTGAGATATACATGTTGGTTTATAGTTAGGTTGAAAAAGTGTATTCTCTGGATTTTAGCTCAGGCGAAGGCTGTCCAGGCAGGCACTCCATGTATCAGGAGGTGTGAAATTCCACTCAGGCTAGGTGTGAAAGAGTTATAAGATGTGCAGTATGGTGGTTGGAGGGTGCCACAACTACCCACTGCTTCAGAAAACTGTACAAATATTCTGAGAAAGTTGGATAGTTGCATCATAAAGAATATGGAACAACTTAATGCAGTTTGACCAACTGGACCAACTCAAGTGTGTCATATACAAATGCAAAGTGGAGAGCTATGTATAGGGATTTTTGTGTGTATGTGGGACAGGTGCCCTTTTATTTTTTTGTTTAAGAAAGAAGAATGTTGGGTAAGGTATCTAGGAATCAGATGGACAGGTATGTAGGTTAGGTTAGGTAGCAGGCACACACTAGACATACAGGGATGCTGATGGTGGTTACAATATGTTGGGAGACACCATGACTGTGGACACTTTTGGGACTTTAGAGACACAACCATGTCCAGTGTGAATACAGCAGGAATCTTGTCCTCATCCAAAGAACTGTCAACACAGACATTTGGGGCAGAACCAGATTGGGCAACAATTTGGCTATTCACTACAGGATTCTTTCCATCCAGCCAATGGAGGCACAGACGCCCCATCTTCATGATCTCATCTACCAGCCTTGTCAGTTCTACTTGTTCAAGTACAAAAAATGTAAAATAATGTGTCGGGTGAACCTTTGTATGCTTAAATAAAGCATTAGTTTCTTTATTTTGTAGTACATCATAGTTGTGTTGATATATTCTTTGTCTGAGGGCTCTGATTGTCTTCCCCACATAGTACCCCTCACATACCATACAGGTTGAAATATATACCACTCCCTTGGTGTAAGAGTAACACTTCCTATTAGTAGTATTTTTACCATAGTTCCTGACTCTAATGGAATCAGTGTCCAATATACAGGGGCATTGTCCACACCTCCCACATTTAAAAGTTCGACCTAGGCCTGCCTTTAACTTTTTCCTCTCCACCAGGCCTTTCAAGGAGGTGCCCTTTTTGTAAACCACAAGAGGTTTTTCCCCCAACCTTTTGTTGATCTTCTCATCCAAACAAAAAATAATAAATGATACTTCTAATGTTTAAAAAATCCCTAGTGAAGGGCAGGACACATGCCCTAGTAAAACTGCCAGTTTTGACCAAACCAGAGGTTCTATTCAAACCTTCAGGCTTCTCCAAGAGTGTAGAATAAATACCCCCAGCTCTTTTTGATTTGACTTCTTCAGCTATGTCATTGACAAAGTTAAAGGGATAACCTCTTTTCTGCAACATTCCCATTAGGACATCACATTCTTTAACAAAATTGTCCTGGTCAGACACCATTCTGGCCAATCTCACGTATTGCCCCTTGACAAGGGATATTTTCTGATGCAGAGGGTGGCAACTCTCAAAATGCAAAAAGAGTTAGAATAGGTAGGTTTTCTATAAAGGTGCGAAGTAAACCTACCCTTAAAGTGATCTTTCTTAATAGTGAAATCCAGATAATTCAAGGTGTCAAGGTCCTTGGTCATGGTAAATTTCAAAAAGTTGGTAGTGTTGTTGATGTAAACAAAGAACCTATTCAGGTCATCTTCGCTCCCATGCCAAAATAAGACCATATCATCCAGGTACCGTCCATATAGTACCCAAATGTCCTTGAATTCAGAGTTCACTACATAGAGGTCTTCCCACTGTGCTAATACAATGTTAGCAAATGACGGTGCGCAACATGTGCCCATTGCCACCCCCTGCACTTGCTTGAATAAATGCCCCCCAAAAGTGATAAAGTTGTTGTCCAGAAATATTTCCATACAGGACCTGATAGTAAGGATAGTGTCATGGTTCAATGTACTATTTAAGCATAAATAGTCATAGAACCATTCTAGTCCAACATCATGGGGTATTACTGAGAAGAGGTCACAGATGTCGATGGTGACCAAGATCAAGTCTTCATGGTACATACTGTTCATAACTTTAGACAGAAAGTCCCAGGAGTCCTTGATCACCAGGTCTCTGTTATCAAGGGTGTGCTTAACAGTGTTGTCAATATATTTAGCCAAACTAAAGGTCTTAGAAGCTTTTGCATCGACAATCGGTCATAAGGGGGAGTCAGACATACTCTTATGTATTTTAGGGATTCCAAAAAGGGTAGGAATCCTAGGATGCTTAGTTTCCAAAAATCTAGAAGTGTCTACAATAATTTGCTCATTGAGTAAAAGTTGTTCAATGTCTAAATCTATATGCCTGTAGGATATATTCAACTCATTTTTGGAAAACTCTGTGTATGTGTCACTGTACAATAAGTCAGTCATTTTACTATTGTAATCACACACATCCATGATAACAATTCCTCCCCCCTTATCCAGTTTCATAATTCTGATTTCATCATTCTCCAAAATATCATGGAGCAATGTAGTTTCTTGCCTAGTTAAATTATTGGCCCCATTATTATCAAGAACTTTTTTGTTATTATTTTTGGCAACCACTTTTCTGAATTCATTTTCACAGATGGTCTCATACATTTGTACTGTCGGGTGCAAAGGGGGAATGAAAGTACTTGGTCTATTTAAATGGCCTAGATTCCCCTGCAACATGCATTGTCAAGCCCCTTCTTGTGTAAAAACAGAGTTCCAAATTCAACTTCCTAATGAATAATTTAAACTCCAAAATAGTATTGACAATGTCACTACCAGTTGTTGGCACAAAGTTGAGCCCTTTTGAGAACAGTTCTGCCAAATCAGTACTCACAGTTGTCCTCCTATAATTGTAAATGCTGAAATCATGCTCAAGATTCTTCACAATGGTACATTCATACATCCCATCCCTTTCATTGGTATCATTCATCACCTCCAATACTGTTATTGTTGTCTCCCCCTCCTCCATTGATTCTGATAATTCACTTGTCCATACCATCTGTTCCCTTGTCTCCCCCCCCCCCCTCTGATTCATCAATCGCTGGGATCTCCTCAGAGGCAGTGGTTCAGTGTGGAGGTGTGGACAATGCCCCTATATATTGGACACTGATTCCATTAGAGTCAGGAACTATGGTAAAATTACTACTAATAGGAAGTGTTACTGTTACACCAAGGGAGTGGTATATATTGCAACCTGTATGGTATGTGAGGGGTACAATGTGGGGATGACAATCAGAGCCCTCAGACAAAGAATATATCAACACAATAGGTTCATAGGTTGGTACTAGGCTATCAGCCCTAGGTCCTATACAAGCCTAGCCATAACAATTCCCTGGCTATGTCTTCCCACACTATTTACTTCACAACTATGATATACTAAAAAATAAATAAACCAATGCTTTATTTAAGCATATAAAGGTTCACCCGACACATTATTTTAAATGTTTTGTACTTGAACAAGTAGACCTGGGTCCATGAGGGGGGCCCAATGATAACTTCTTTGAATATTTAGAGCTCAAGTGGCAGATTAAATTAAATGCATGTCAACCACCTGGGTTCAATGACAAGTTATCTGTTAGTTCTGTATTAAAACTAAAATCAGCTTTTTTATGTGATTTTATTCAAGATCTGTGTTTTAAATCATACTTTAATACATAATACATTAATGTCTATGTGGTTGGTAGGTGGCAATTGGTGTGTTGTAGTGGGCAATTACTGTGATTATGTGTTACTGTCTTTTTAAACTGCTTAATTATTTTACAGGAAATTATGTTTGCTTTGTCAACCAATGGCTGTAAGGGTTAGGGTATTTAAATATGGCATTTTTTGTATGTTCTTGTTCTGATGAAGTCTTGTGATTTTGACGAAAGTGCTTAACTTTTTTTCAGTAAATTTTCTGGATTTAGTGCTGCAGTGTTCCTTTGGTGATCCTCTTCACATTTTTTACTTGGTTTTGGTGTTCATTATTTCTAAGTCACCTTCTATGCTTCTCAACTGTCCAGATTTTCACAGAATGTCTGGATTTTTTGCCTCGTATATTTGGCCCATTCCTCATAAAATTTGTTATTTTCAGACAAGTCACAGAGGACCGAAGTCACTAAATAATAATGACTAGCCCGGTCAACAAATGTAAAATAAATAAATAAAATAAAAATAAATTTAACTTTTAGATTTCATATCCTTCAGAAAATGCAGGCTAACAGAAATCCTGTTATTCTAGCAACTTTTTAAGCTTACTGAAATCCATGACCTCCCTATTCTTTGCTCCTTCCGCTATAGCATGGTTTAAAATGTACTTGTCAGACAGACAGCAAAATGTCCAATGGCAAAACACATTATCTCCCTTACTTCCTACCACTATAGGAGTTCCACAAGGTTCAATATTGGGGCCTCTACTTTTCTCCATATTTACTAACAGCCTCCACACCTTCACCCAACATGCCACACTCATACAGAATACAGATGACTCAACTCTCATCTGCTCCACACCATCACTCACTACTCTTCAAAAACTTACTCAGGAATCCTTTACCTCATGAGAAAACTGGATTACCCAGATCTAACTCATCCTCAATCCCAACAATACCAAATTATTCATATTTGCTACCAACAAAACTAAAATTACCCATCAACCTTTTACAATCACATCCAAGAATGGTACTAACATCTCCCTCACTGACCACACCAAACCCCTTGGCATAGAAATCGACAACAAACTACTGTTTGATGTCTATATCTCATAAACAATCAAAAAGGTCCACAAAAAAAATGGGTACACTATATAGACACAGAAAATTTCTATCTGATCAGGCACGAATTACACTAGCACAAACACACCTACTATCCACCTTTATGTACTCTGCACCAATCCTTACCCACACAACAAAACAGGACCTGGAATGACTTCAGTCATGCTACAATAAAATCGCCAGATTTGCTAATAACTCCACCATCAAAACCCACCACTGTCAGGCATTATGAGAACTTAAATGGCTAGAACTTCCTCAGCTACTCAGCTATCACCAATTAATACTTACCTACAATATTTTGAATTATCCTTACAAATCCCTACCTCTAAATCAACTACTAACCAAATCGCCCCCTATGCTCTTCTGAAAAATCTCTCCTCTGTATCTCTAAAGCCAATAGCTCTGCAGGGAAAGCTCTGTTCTCCCACAACATAGCCAGAAACTGGAATAACCTTCCCCCTACTCTAACCTCTGCTCCTTCAATAACTCTCTCAAAGTGCACCTAATGAATCAATGGCTATGTCCATGCATCACATAAAACCCCTATCTCATTTTATAACAAATAACTAGCTATTTAGATTTCTGACAATCTGCTACAGACTCAGGAATTCCTACTGCAAACCTTAAAATATAATTTTTTTTCTCTATTCTCTAATATAAGACTTGCTGTTTTCTGTATATAATCCTTCTTTATGCTATTATGGATTGTGTAACATATACTTGATGTGTTAACTATATTGTAATTTGTACGGAGCTTTTCTCCCCGGGCCTCTGCTGTAAATGGACCTGTGTCCAGTTAGACTATCCTGGTAAACAAATGTAAAATAAAAAAAAACAAATAAATAAAAAATTAAGATGAAGTCATGGACCCATTACTGACACAGACAGCAAGGAGAAACAAATCTTCTCTGTGTTTGCTGGTCAGTACAGGCAGATTTGTCTGCCTACAGTGAGACCCAACATTAACAAGTTAACCAGATGGTACTTAACATTTGTTAAATTTGGGTCTCATGCTATAATAGTGCTTAACTGATTTGTCTTTTTACAGATATCGGAGCATAATCACCGCACTCTGCACTACATTAATTTTAAAATTTGTCACATCCACACATGGCTGACAGACCATGGATTTCTGTTACACTAAAGGGTAAAGTCCTTAGTATTATGCCCATTATAGAAATATTATGGCTACAGAAAAGCTGGTTTACACAATACATGTCACTAAATGTATATGTGAACTGAGCAAATTTTATTCTAACTTGGTGACTGCAGAATAATAGCCATTTAAGTAAAACGGAGAGCAGTTTCTGTTGCTTGGATTTGAACCCACCTTTCAGTTAACTTAAACACTGAATAATGAAATGTTGCAAAAGCTGTTTCTACAGGTATGCGCACTTTGAGTAGGTAGAGCTAGAATACTCATGTATGACTATGTCAAACAATTGTGGATTGTTGTGAAGAGAACTGAAAAAATATTTGTAAAAATCAGTGCTATCATGAAATGGCAAGCAGTCATACCTAAACTCATACTTACCCCGTGCTTCTCTGAGGTGTTGTAGTCTCTCCTAATGTGCCTCCCTGTTTCCTTCAATTTCAACAGAAGCTACACATAACAGAAAAAAAGAGGGAAAAATAATGAACGCTTGCGTGTGTTGGCAACTGATGTTGGCGTATTGGCTGATTATGGAACAATGTACTTATACAACTGAGGAGGGTTGTTTCTTAAAATAGTCATCCCATTGGCTAAGGAGGTCCTGCTTTCATATTTTAGGTTACTATAATGATGATGGCATTGTTCAACCATGCATACAATGCCAGCTTCAGCTGTATGGGTGACAGCCTTGGATAAGCTATTCTACGCCTCAGCCAAAGGTTCATAGGTAGGTACTAGGCTATCGACCCAAGGGCCTAAGTAAGCCTAGCTAACAAGGTTCCCTGGATTACGCCACCCAAGAAAGTTAATTTCCTGTGCCCCTGTCGAGCAGAGCCACAGAAGTGATCCCCGGGGTGTATTTCCTATTTCCCATCCACTCATCAAGATTTTTCTTGAAGAATGCTAATGAGGATCTTTGCTTGACATATATGGGTAGCTTGTTCCAGAGTATAGGAAGTCTCTGGGACAGGAATCTATCCCTCCAGCATGTCCTGTTTATTGTGGTGACAAGGTTTAGGCCCCTAGAGCGTGTAGCTCGGAGGGATTGGGATTTCTTTAGGTGTAGCATGTCCAACAGCTCTGGGTTTAACATAGCTTTATATGTTAGGCAGAGATCTCCTTGGAGTAGGCGATACGCTACAGAGTAAAGTTGGAGTTTTTGATGATGGTCAGTGTAGGGCATCTGTTTGAGGCCAGTAATCCTCTTTGTGATGTACTTCTGTGGCCTTTCCAGGTGCTGCAGATGTCCTGTGAGGTACATTTAAAAAGGGGAGTTGTACTCTATAATGGGTCTAATGAGTGCCAAGTAGAGGGGGACAATGACCTCTTTTTTCCTGGATGAGAACCCTTTTGTGATGAGGTGCCCACATAGAAGGATTTCCTGACTACTGTGGCAATGTGATTATCAAAGGACAGACTTCTGTCCACCTGGGCCCCAAGGTCTCATTACACATTTGGTGTTAAGTAGACTGCTATTTATGTGGTAGTTCATGGGAACAGAGTTTTTAACCAAACGGGATGACAATGCACTTTTTGGCACTGAGCTTGAGGCCATGCCTCTGACACCAGGCATCTGTCTCAGGGAGGCCCCTTCTGTAGGATGTCCACACAGGCTCATCAGGCTAATACGGTGATAGTTCCCAGGATCAGTGGTAGCTCCCCCTTTGTGGAGTGGGATAAGTGTTGCTGTGCACCATATATCTATATACGGGCCCTTTAGGCGGTGAGAGGGGGGTAAACTTAGCACTGAACCTATCTGCCAGTATGTTGGCAATATCAGTTGGTTCTGTAATTTTCATGCCGTTGTGCTGTAACTTAGAGCAGATCTGGGTGTTGCCATTGAGATTCTTGACATAGCTATAGAATGCTTTGTGGTTGCCCTTAGAATCAATGGTGATTTTGTTTTCGTAGCTAGTTTTGGAGGATCTTATAAGGGATCTCAGCTTCTTACTGAGGCTGACCAGGGAGCTCCTCCACTCATGGGATTTTGCTCTCTTTTGCAACAGTTTCTCCCTTCTGTTGTAGAATTTGTTTATGGCAGGGGACCACCAGATTGGCTTCCTTTTTTTGGAGGATAGCATCTTGGTTCTGTTTGGGATAGCACGATCCATGCACTTGTGTAAGTGCATATAGAGTGCATTTGTGTAGGATTCAGCAGTCATAACTGTATTGTCCATCTGCATGGGTGTCATGAAGTTCACCACTTCTGTCTTAAGAAGCATGAAGTTGGCTTTGGAGACATTTTTTACTGTGGTTTCCTTAATGGTGGGTGGGGGCAGGATGCGGATATCTAGGGTGATTAGCTTCTGGTCGGATCTGACCAATGAGGAGTTGACTTCAGGTGTGGAACACCAGTCACTCATGTTGGTAATGACTAGGTCTAGGATACTGTTGCCCCTGGTGGGTGTGTGGATAAGTTGATCCAGGGCATTGGAATTTATAAATTCCAGAAAGCGTTGAGTGAAGAAGGTGATACATGAGTAGTTTTCCCAGTTAATGGTGGAGTAGCTGAAATCGCCCCATTATTAGGGTGTTTGGTTGAACCCTAATATTTTCCAGTATATCAAGAAAAGAGGAGTGGGAATATCGGGGCATGGTGGGGGATCTGTAGCAAGCTACAATTTGGATTGCAGTTTTGCACAGAATTAGTTGCACTTGGATAACCTCGGATGCATTATGCTGCGCAACTAGCCTGAAGGTGTGGATATCCTTAATGAATATGGACACACCTCTGCCTTTATAAATTATACTGTGACCCAGTATAGTCACCTTACAAAAACCTTCTGCTGTAACACTTAACAAAGAAGGTAAACTATAAGTTAAGCATAACCCGATGTCCAGAGAGAGGTTTTCATATCTTAACTGCACTGAAGAAGGCTTTGTAAAGTATACAGCCGAAACTGGTCTGTTTTGTCTCTTTTTTATTTTTTATACTATGCTTTTAAGCTAGTTTTGGAATAAATATTGAATGCTACAATCTGGTGGCTCCCTTTGTTTTGTAACACTTAACAAAGTCCTACAAAAATCTTAAGACTGATCCTGACATCATCTCCATGTTTTTCTCAAAGATCTCAGGGAAAATGGCAGGAAATTGTCACCCAATTCAACTCTAGCATGTGCCAGTCTGTGTACAATGACGGACAAGCTAATCAACAGAATTTGCATGATATGAAACATAGAAATGGGCTAGAACTAAATGCATGTAGTAATTCCTCAATGTCCAATGCAGGTGAGAAACATGGCAGTAAGAGTTGGCCATGTGTGATGATCACTATCTATATATATATATCTATCTATATCTATCATAGCTGGCTTTAGGCACCAGCGAACCCTGCGGTCGCTGGGGGCCCCCTGGTCCTGGGGGGGGGGGGCAACCACAGCAAGTTATCTTATCTTGATATTTTATGACATGTCTGTTAAACCAACAAAAGCTAGTACAACAATCTTATATGCTTAATAAACGGGGGGGGGGGGGGTAATAACTTTTATTTCTATCTCCTTCAAAAGTCAAAGATCTTTAGTTATATTAAGTGTTTTGTCAAGTAACAGGCTTCACAATTCCATTAAATGTTTTACCACTGACATAATGCCCCTGGCTTAGTTAAACCATGGTGGTGGACATCCTCTCCACTAAAACTAACAACATAGCTTAGCTGTGTAGGTACCTTACAATACCTGTGGCTGCAGGGTGGAGCCCTTAATCATCCCTGACTGTGTGGGGGCCCCACAAAAGGTGCTGTTGGTTGGAGAAAAATTAGGAAAAAATGTAATTAATTTTTGCTTGTACTGTTTAATCTGAACCGGGCTGTGATATGACACTGTTAGGATAAAGCTGATAATAAACAT